>NC_091285.1:278091307-278383807 GCF_032444005.1 Ranitomeya imitator | reverse complement strand
ACAGCCCATGAAGTATATAACACAGCCACGTAGTATATAGCACAGCCACGTAGTATATAACACAGCCACGTAGTATATAACACAGCCACATAGTAGATTTCCCAGCCACGTAATATATTGCACAGCCACGTAGTATACAGCACAGCCCACGCAGTATATAACACAGCCCATGCAGTATATAACACAGCCCACGGAGTATATTGCACAGCCACGTAATATATTGCACAGCCACGTAGTATATTGTCCAGCCACATAATATATATTGCACAGCCACGTAGTATATAACACAGCCCACGCAGTATATGGCACAGCCCACACAGTATATAACACAGGCCACGCAGTATATAACACAGCCCACGTAGTATATAACACAGCCCACGTAGTATATAGCAATGTGGGCACCATATCCCTGTTAAAAAAATTATTAAAATAAAAAAAAGTTATATACTCACCTTCCGGCAGCCCCCGGATCCAGGCGAGGCGTTTAATGATGCTCTTCGCGACGCTCCGGTCCCAAGAATGCATTGCGGTCTCGTGAGATGATGACGTAGCAGTCTCGCGAGATCACTACGTCATCATCTCGCGAGACCGCAATGCATTGGCCGGAGCGTCGCGAGGAGTGGGAAAGGTGCCGGAAGGTGAGTACATAATGATTTTTTCTGTTATTTTTAACATTAGATCTTTTTACTATTGATGCTGCAACGCGGTGTAACGCAGCCATTAACCCTGTGTGAGCGCTGACTGGAGGGGGCACTGACGGAGAGTAGGAAGGGGCGAATTCGCGCCCGGACTATGCCCGTCGCTGACCAATCAGCACCGCGGGATTTTCGTTAGAGACAGACAAACAGACGGAAGTGCCCCTTAGACGATTATATAGATATTTATATAGTAAAAGAGAGCAGCAGAGGAAAGCGGTGGTCACCAATTTAACACTGGTAAAGATTGAGAAATACCCTGCTGACCATTGTTACAAATGAGACATTACCCTTCTACAGCAGCTTTGATGCTGCCCCAGGGGTCATTTTTCACACATTCAGGACTGTGGTGGCAGTTTGTGCTACATCTTGCTCCAGAAGCCTGAGGGCATTTGATAGATTTTTTTTTACTAGCATTATTAATACCTACATGCCAGCGGAGTGATAAATTTTACTTTGCAGTGCAGGCTAATCACTATTGAAAGCCTTAGTGCTCTCTAGGGAATGAGAGCCAGTTGACACTGTCATAAGCAAACAGATGCATGTATGAGGACATTGGAGTAGCTGGAAGGATAGCAGGGATATCCAATATTGCTACGAGTTAACAGTCTGAGGAACGCTGGAGGTTATTTAATGCAAGAAATGATAGAGTACATTGAACAGTGAGTAATATTTCCCCTTCCTGCACTGATGAAGCCACAAGTGCCCTATGAGTTTTCCCACTGGCAGGGGGGGGGGGACGTCAAATTGTCTGCATCATTTATTTTGTCAACTGCAATAAAACTAATTGATTTCTGTTTAGGTCCCTCTTCCCACACTCTCCGCAGAATGAGCTCAGCACCAAGCCTGTGACTAAGTGTGCATTTCAATTGGAAGTGCTGCTATCTTTGGTCTAATACAGGCAGCAGCAAAAGGTGGATCATGATTCATACGCAAGCCGTTCCCCCACTTAGGCTAACCATAGGCAAATGATGCCTCGTCTCACCAAGATCCTAGTGCTCTGTTACTAATACATGATACGGACTTATTTCAGATACCTGCAAAAATTCTCAAGTTGCTAGAGAAGTCTCAGGGTTATTAGGAGATAGATAGATAGATAGATAGATAGATAGATAGATAGATAGATAGATAGATAGATAGATAGAGGATAGATAGATAGATAGATAGATAGATAGATAGAAGGAATGAGATAGAAGGAATGAGATAGAAGGAATGAGATAGAAGGAATGAGATAGAAGGAATGAGATAGAAGGAATGAGATAGAAGGAATGAGATAGAAGGAATGAGATAGAAGGAATGAGATAGATAGAGATAGATAGATACAGATATATATGAGATAGATAGATACAGAGATAGAAGGAATGAGATAGATAGAAGGAATGAGATAGATAGATATGAGATAGATAGATAGATAGATAGATAGATAGATAGATAGATAGACAGTACAGACCAAAAGTTTGGACACACCTTCTCATTTTAAGATTTTTCTGTATTTTCATGACTATGAAAATTGTACATTCACACTGAAAGCATAAAAACTATGAATTAACACATGTGGAATTATATAATTATAAAAAAGTGGGGACTACTTCTTGAAGCTCATCAAGAGAATGCCAAGAGTGTGCAAAGCAGTCATCAAAGCAAAAGGTGGCTACTTGGAAGAACCTAGAATATAAGACATAATTTCAGTTGTTTCACACTTTTTTGCTAAGTATATAATTCCACATGTGTTAATTCATAGTTTTGATGCCTTCAGTGTGAATATACAATTTTCATAGTCAAGAAAATACAGAAAAATCTTTAAATGAGAAGGTGTGTCCAAACTTGTGGTCTGTACTGTATATGAGATAGGTAGGTAGGTAGATAGATAGATATGGGATAGATATGAGATAGATAGATAGATAGATAGATAGATAGATAATCCTGTAGGGTTTTTTTTATGTCTTTCGGTCCAGAGACACCAAAATTAATGGCTATAAAAAAAAAAAAATCATGGAAAAACTTGTAATGCTTTTTAACAATTTCTACTGTATAATCACTTTGTTGTTGATATGTTTGATGTTTTCAAAGTTTTTCCTCTTTGTCTTTGAAAAATGCTGCCAATGGGAGAAAAAAAATGTATCATACTTCTTTGAAGTACCACCTGGAAGGAATCCACTCGAAACTTGGCGCCCTCCAATCTGAAGGCTGCAAAAAAGCCTAAACAAAAAACTCCTCTAAGCAATCATCAGACAAGGAGCATTTTCTGAATTAACTCATCGTTTTTAACTGCCCTGAAAAAATTCACTGTATACAGAGTATTTTTGAGTTTTCTAGAATGGACAGTGCCTAGATTAGAGTAGATTTCATCAGAAGCAGCTTCGAAGAAGTGGCATGAATTTTCTCTTCTCCAACCAGGTATTTTTGAAAACCTGATAAGGAAAACCTTGAAAAGACTGAATGAACAGCAAAGAGGTTTTACAATAAAAAATCAAAAGGAACAATCTTTCCATTATTTTTTCAGTGGATCAGCTCCACAAGTCTTTAAAAAAAACTCCATGTGCACATAGTCAGGGAGCAGGAATAATAGTGTAAGAACTGAAACTATCGTAGCTACTTTAACAAATGTTCAAATAAGACAAAATTGCCTGAAAATAAATAAATAAAATGCCTAAAAAATAACCATATATTTTTGGAGTGTTTTGTTAATGCTTTGTTTGAGCAATTTTGGTTAACAAAAAGATAAAAAATTGCTTTGGGGCCGAAAGCGGCAGCGTTTCCTAAAGTGGTTTCAACTTGAGAAGCTCACCGTCTCTGATCACTGGGAAAATAAAGACCAGTGAACATACTGTGAGAGTAGCAGTGACCATTTCTAGCCACAAGCAATATAATTGCCACTCTGTGAAGCACATTTGGGCACTTGTCATCCTTTTGGAGCATCCATGGCTAGATGAACAAAAACTTGTAGAATCAAGTAAAAAAAAAAATCCCTCTGTACCACCGAATATTTACAAGTACAACGTCTGCTAGGTCTGGGCTTGCATATATCCGTACCATTCTGATCAATTTTCTTGTTCTTCAATTGATGTCAAAACATTATCAGTTTTCATTATTTTTTATTTACCAGTTTTAACTCATGTGATTGATGAACTCGAACGATTTCATAGCAAAACTACAGTCTGATTGGAAGTTGTAAAAGAAAACAAAAACTGAATGGCCAGATATGTAGAAATTAGGCTTTTAATCCATTGCCTTGCATATATTATTTTCCTTTGATTTATTATTATTATTATTGTTTAAGTAACGGCCTCCAGCTCGGTCTCGAGCCATGGTGATGAACGCTCTGTGAGGGTATGTGTCGACCATCCGGAATTGGCAGCGCTTTGGACTCAGCGCATGTTCACTGGTTCCAAAGTGCTGCTGTCTATTAAACGCAGGTGAATCCGCATGTGTTCACTGAACCGTCAGTGATCACTGTGTCCAATACATTGCATTGGTGAAATCTCATGCTGCGATCTTGAGAGATGCGCCGCATGTCCATCTCCACGGGCGAGCCATCCACCACCATGCTGTAACATCTGGATGCTGCAGGTTTGACGCAGCGTCCAACCCGCAGCGTTTACTGAGCGTGTGCTCATACCCTAAGGGGATCGGGCTGGTGCAAGTCTAGAGAGGTCCACCAGGGTTTACTCCGACTTTATCTTGATAGTAAGAAGTCATCGGGATGCTGGTCTTCTGCTTTGCTTTGTTCCTACTATTCTTCCTATCAAAATATCCTTCTGCAGTGGCTGTGTTCTTCATATAATGTGTCCGAAGTAGGCAAGCTATAGCTTGATGATCCTTGCTTCAAGTGACATGTCTGGCTTGATTTGTTACAAAACTGATTTGTTTGTTCTTCTGGCTATCCATGGTATTGATAGCTTGGCCCTCAGTTTGCCCATAGATTGCAACAGTCAGCAGTGTGCAGAACACAACAAACATGACACACACAAAAAACAAAACAAAAAAAAAAAACTACTGACAGATTGCCTAGAAATTATGGACATGATGGTTTACGGCAGAACCATGAGAACAAGTAATATGGCTCCTAAGAAGCAAGAACAACTTGCCTTTAAAACATCAAAGATCTTGAAATTATAAATGGTCGCTGTCACTAACTGCATCTACTTGACAATAGAAAATGTCACTTTACATAGATACACAGGTCCTGATGATGTACTTGCATACCAATGCATTAACCTTTATATTTAAATTGTTATACCAATATTTGAGATATTGTTATATTATACTAGATGGTGGCCTGATTCTAACGCATCGGGTATTCTAGAATATGTATGTATGTATGTATGTATGTATGGATATAGCAGCCACATAGTATATAGCACAGGCCACGTAGTATATAGGAGCCATGTAGTATATAGCAGACAAATACTACGTGGCCTGTGCTATATACTATGTGGCTGCTATATACATACATACATATTGTAAAATACCCGATGCGTTAATACAGGCCACGTAGTATATAACACAGCCCACGTAGTATATAACACAGCTCATGCAGTATATATCAGCCACGCAGTATATAACACAGCCCACGCAGTATATAACACAGCCCACGTAGTATATAGCACAGCCCAAGTAGTATATAGCACAGCCCACGAAGTATATAGCAGCCACGTAGTATATAACACAGGCCACGCAGTATATAACACTGGCCACGTAATATATAACACAGCCCACATAGTATTTAACACTGGCCACATAGTATACAGCAGCCACGCAGTATATAACAAAGTCCACGTAGTATAAAGCAGTGTGGGCACCATATCCCTGTTAAAAAAATAATTAAAATAAAAAATAGTTATATACTCACCCGTTGGGGTCCAGCGAAGCTGTGCGAGACCACTAAGTAACATAGTAACATAGTAACATAGTTAGTAAGGCCGAAAAAAGACACTTGTCCATCCAGTTCAGCCTATATTCCATCATAATAAATCCCCAGATCTACGTCCTTCTACAGAACCTAATAATTGTATGATACAATATTGTTCTGCTCCAGGAAGACATCCAGGCCTCTCTTGAACCCCTCGACTGAGTTCGCCATCACCACCTCCTCAGGCAAGCAATTCCAGATTCTCACTGCCCTAACAGTAAAGAATCCTCTTCTATGTTGGTGGAAAAACCTTCTCTCCTCCAGACGCAAAGAATGCCCCCTTGTGCCCGTCACCTTCCTTGGTATAAACAGATCCTCAGCGAGATATTTGTATTGTCCCCTTATATACTTATACATGGTTATTAGATCGCCCCTCAGTCGTCTTTTTTCTAGACTAAATAATCCTAATTTCGCTAATCTATCTGGGTATTGTAGTTCTCCCATCCCCTTTATTAATTTTGTTGCCCTCCTTTGTACTCTCTCTAGTTCCATTATATCCTTAAATAAGTCATCTGGGTAATTTCGCAATGCATCCTGGGAACGGAAGCTGGCGGGAGCCGCGCACCTCGGCGGACTACTGAAGGTGAGAATAGAAGGTTTTTTGTTTTTTTTTATTATTTTTAACATTAGATCTTTTTACTATTGATGCTGAATAGGCAGCATCAATAGTAAAAAGTTGCAGACACACAGGGTTAATAGCAGCGTTAACAGAGTGCGTTACCCGTGGCATAACGCGGTCCGTTAAAGCTGGCATTAAACCCTGTGTGAGCGCTGACTGGAGGGGAATATGCGGGCGCCGGGCACTGACTGGACGGAAGTAGGGAGGGACTAATCGGACTGTGCCCGTCGCTGATTGGTCGCGGCAGCCAGGACAAACAGCTGGCGAGACCAATCAGCGACGCAAGATTTCCGGGACAGACAGACAGACGGAAGTACCCCTTAGACAATTATATAGTAGATAATATTTGTTCCTTTGGTTTTCACAGATAATGCACTATTATTGTTTCCAACCATTCTTTTTGAAATGCTGTCCTTCAGAAGTACAAACTATATTGTTAATATAGGTTTTACATTTTTTTTGCTTTTTTTGCTTACATTCAATGTCACAGCCACACATGTAATGAAAATACTCAACGTGCATCTATTAACCCACTGAAAATGCAGAATGATTTTTAGACCTCTCCTTCTAATCCATTACACTACATGCTGTGCATCAAAACACTCCTATGGCTATTCCAAATTTATATCCATTTAATAAATGGAAAAAGGGTTATCTGTGTTCTAGTAAATTAACTTTAGTGGAAGGCAATCATTAAAAGAAAAAAAAAAATTTCAATACAGACCATGACCCAAATTAGCACCATTTATCTGCCATGTAGCTTAGGCCAGTCTCACACGTCCACATAATTCCGGTACCGGAATTATCCGTGTCCGTGTGCTCACGTTGAACATCAGTGTGGCACACGTGCGGCAACCGTGTGCGGACTGAGGACCACACGGACCGTGCAGGAGACAGCGCTAGAGTTAAGCGCTGTCCCCTGCATCTGGTGCTGAAGCCGCCATTAATTTATTCTCTCCAGCATCGTTCGCTGGAGAGAAGATATGAAAAATCTTTTTTTTTTTTTTTGTTTAAAAAAAAGATCCCTGTCCCCAACCCCCTCCCACCGCTGTTAATAACTTAATACTTACCCGGCACCCTTGCTGCTTCCTGTCCTCGCCGCAGCTTCTCCTGTATGAGCGGTCACGTGGTGCCACCTATTACAGTGATGAATATGCGGCTCCACCTTCCATAGGGGTGGAGCCCCATATTCATCACTGTAATGGGCGGCACCACGTGACCGCTCATACAGGAGAAGCTGCGGTGAGGAGAAGAAGGAGCGAGGGAGCCGGGTAAGTATTTCATTAACAGCGGGGGCGCACAGGGGGTGGGAGGGGGTTGGGGACAGGGAACTTTTTTTAAACACAGCAAAAAAAAAAAAAAAGATTTTTCATATCTTCTCTCCAGCGAACGATGCTGGAGAGAAGAAATGAATAGCGGCTTCAGCACCACGCTGTCTCCTGCACGGCACACGGACTGCACACGGACAACATCCGTGTGCGGTACGTGTTTTACACGGACCCATTGACTTTAATGGGTCCGTGTAATACGTGCGCTCCCACGAACACTGACATGTCACCGTGTTTTCCAAACGGACACACGGTCCATGAAAACACGCTGACATGTGCAGAGACACATTGATTTTAATGTGTCTACGTGAGTCAGTGTCTCCGGTACGTGAGGAAACTGTCACCTCACGTACCGGAGCCACTGACGTGTGAAACCGGCCTCAGGGTGCTTTGAGTCATCCATTCAAATTTATGGAAAGAATGACTGATGATTGTTCTATCCTGGAGGCTTCTACCCTCTTTGCTGCTTCTGTGTGTCATGAGGGTGTCACATCCCCCTGGAATTAGACAGCCACGTCGGTTAATGAATCGTAGGTCTTCTTTAGAGATGGTGTGATTTCTGTCCCATATTAAATGGATTTAGCTTCTTCTGGTGCTGAAGAGGTTAACAACGTTTTCTATGCTGGTCAGAATCATGCAGCTCCATTTCAGAGACTTCTGATCTGGTCATTGCGTCATCTACTATATAATTGTCTAAGGGTCACTTTCGTCGGTTCTTCTGTCTGTCTGTCACGGATATTCATTGGTCGCTGCCTCTGTCTGTCATGGAAATCCAAGTCGCTGATTGGTTGTGGCTGTTTTGCCGCGACCAATCAGCGACGGGCACAGTCCGGAAGAAAATGGCCACTCCTTACTCCCCGTAGTCAGTGCCTGGCCCCCGCATACTCCCCTCGTCACCGCACACACAGGGTTAATGCCGGCGGTAACGGACCGCATTATGCCGCGGGTAACGCACTCCGTAACCGCTGCTATTAACCCTGTGTGTCCCCAACGTTTTACTATTGATGCTGCCTATGTGGCATCAATAGTAAAAAAATGTAATGTTAAAAATAAAAAAAAAATAAAAAACCTGCTATACTCACCCTCCGTAGTCCGCCGAGCCGCACTCGCCTGCCGCCATCTTCTGTTCCCGGCGATGCATTGCGAAATTACCTAGAACTCTTAGCGGTCTCGCAAGACCACTAAGTCATTTGGGTAATTTCGCAATGCATCCTGTGAACGGAAGATGGCGGCAGCTGTGCGTGTATCGCCGGAGCTTCGCTGGACCCCGGCGGGTGAGTATATAACTATTTTTTATTTTAATTATTTTTTTAACAGGGATATGGTGCCCACACTGCTGTATACTACGTGGGCTGTGTTAGATACTGCGTGGCTGCTATATACTACATAGGCAGTGTTATATACTACGTGGGCTGTTATATACTACGTGGCTGTGCTATATACTACGTGGGCTATGTTCTATACTGCGTGCTATATACTATGTGGCCACTGTTATATACTGCGTGGGCAGTGTTATACACTACATGGCTGCTAAATACTGCGTGGGCAGTGTTATATACTACGTGGCTGCTATATACTGCGTGGGCTGTGCTATATATTATGTGGCCAGTGTTATATACTGCGTGGCCCGTGTTATATACTAAGTCGCCTGTGTTATATACTGCGTGGCTGCTATATACTGCGTGGGCTGTGTTATATAGAACGTGGCTGTGTTATATACTGCGTGGCCACTATTATATATTGCGTGGCCTGTATTAACGCATCGGGTATTCTACAATATGTATGTATATAGCAGCCACATAGTATATAGCACAGGCCATGATGTATTTGTCTGCTATATACTACATGGCTCCTATATACTACGTGGCCTGTGCTATATACTATGTGGCTGCTATATACATACATAAATACATATTCTAGAATACCCGATGCATTAGAATCGGCCACCATCTAGTCCTATATAAACTAGTCAGACCTTCTTGTCCCTGCCGGTGAAAGATTTGTCTTCCTGTGCTGTGTCCTAAAGCTAAGTGGTTTGGAGTAGAGTTGTTGTGAAAGTGTTTTGTGGTTTGCTGTAGTATGTGTGTGTTTATCTCATGGTCCTGTTCCCATTTAGTTTATTCCTCCCTGTCCTCCTCCCTATTGTTGGTTAGTGCTTTTGTACGAGAGAGGTTTTCTTGTGTGTCTGTTTTGTCTTTATGTCTTGTTTACATTACATTTATGTGGGAGGAGGGGTCAGATCGGGGTTTAAGAGGAGCATAGTAAGGTCGGAGACTCAGGCCTCTCTACCTTCAAGAGTACCCTGGGACAGGGATGGTTAGGGCCCTGGTTCCAGCGCAGTTTTAGGCCCCGTTTCTTACCGAAGACCGTTACAGCGTGAAGCTGTGTTGGTAAACAGTATAAAACATGTTCACAGATATATACATCAGGCTGAAAAAAAAAATAGTCTTATGTTATCTACTAATAATAAAATAGAAACAATTTATAAACATTTACCAAAATCAAGACAGACACAATTCATCAAAGCTTTCATTTCACAATTCTTGTGTAAAAACTTTGGGTTGTGCCTAAATCTTCCAACCTTTAGTACTTTCATACCATTTTCTCTCAGATCCGCCAAAATAGGCAGAGCTGGGGTAGAATGGGGGCTTGGGATGACATGGCTCGTCTATTAAATGATGAGTTCCCTATGCCAGAAATCTCATTCCAGTACCTGGAGTGAGATTTCCGAAGTAGCACATGGAGGCACACGCCACTAGTTAGATGCCACTGATTCATGAAGGGGAATGCACCTCTCCATGAGTTAGAAGTGTCTGATTCCAGCATGCCTCTGATCAGGACTAACGTGAAAAACGCCAATCTTGATGAATAGGGCCCAAAGTGGTTTCAAGACGGATTACATGAAAAAAAACATACAAAAAACAGACCAAAATATTCAGTTTGACAATAAATTGAATGATTAGCCACTATGGGACAGATGCCACCTATTACAGCAATAAAAAAAAATATATAGCTAAACTAGTAAGGCAAACAAGCCAAACATACCGTAACTAGTAAATCAGCAGGACAGGAAAAGCGCCATGCCCATATTGATGAAACCTGGCCACACTATATGGGAAAACAAGCTACTGTAGCTAGTAGGAAGGGATTCAAAACTATCCAGCATGACTCTACAGGCGATAGGCACTACCTCCATGACTAGTCATTTGCATGTGGTACCTGCTGTGTTAAAACTTTGTATGTGTATCAACATTTTGTAATTAATGGAACTAACAATAGTTATGGGACAAATTAAGAACACTAATCCACTCGAATATGATTAGTGCAATGGCAGGTTCCCTCTAACACAAGCAAGTATGGAGAGCAATGCAGACACCCAACAGAGTATCCGATGATGATGGCAGTCAGTACACAGCGAGGTATTCCTTGGCACAAGCGCCTCAGATGTCATCACTTGATAAAGGCTTCTTTGTGATCACATGATTGATGCAGAGCCAAGCAACAGATGCTCAGGTCTGAATTTCATCTCTAGCACATAACTTAGATGTTTGCCTCAAGTATGTTTGGATAACATAGTGGGATATATACCTAAATATTACACATGCATGACAGGTGTAGATATGAAGAAGTGTTTTTACAAAGTGCCAAGAATGTAATAAAATATAATGCAATTAAAGTGGTTGTCCAATTAAAACAAGTTATCACCTATCTTCAGTTCACTATAGGTCATAACTTGTAGATCGATGTGGTCCAACCTTTGAGATCCCACTGATCAGAAGAACAGAGAAATTTTCATTCCCATTAAAATGCGTGTGTTGTCAAGAACTCCATATATTCCCTATGTTGTTGCTGAGTGCTGGACTGGCTTTTTTACTGGGAGCCCCATAGGGAATAAATGGAGGGGCAGCTGGGCTTATGTCCTGCCGTGCCAGCTTGTAACAAAGAGAAAAGTTACCCGATCTACCGACTGGGGCAGGTCCTAGCAGTGAGACACCCAACAATTAGCAAAATATCACCTATCCATTTTAACCAGACAACCCCTTTAATAATGTTTTCTTTTAACTGAGATTACAAAAGATCTAGCATCAGAAAGAGTGAAGTGAACCACACGATCACCGAATTCATGAGTAATAAATCACTATCTGGCAGTCTGAAAAATGGCTTATGTTTAGTGATGAGCAAATCCGAACCTACAAGTTTGTCGCTTTACCGCATAGTTACTATCTGGTGATGATCGCTGAACACAGAATTTTCCGGAAGTCCGTTGCAATGTTAGGAGATTCTGGGGAAGTCCATTGCATAGTGAGATAGCGGATTTTTTTCCAGCTCCAGAGTTCGGGTCCCTATTGTTTTCAATGGGTTTCAGGGTCAAGTATGGGCACCTTTCTGGTACCTGAACAGAACTCTGAACTAAAATTAAAGTCGGGTACCAGAACCCGAACTTCCACAGGTCAGCTCATCCCTACTTATGATAGGTTGTTATTATGATTCCTTTCATCTACGTAGCAAGTTAACGCTGTAAATACAGTTATATGAAAAAGTTTGGCCACCCCTATTAATCTTAAGCTTAATGTTTTATAAAAATTGTTTTTTTTGCAACAGCTATTTCAGTTTCATATATCTAATAACTGTTGGACACAGTAATGTTTCTGCCTTGAAATGAGGTTTATTGTACTAACAGAAAATGTGCAATCTGCATTCAAACAAAATTTGACAGGTGCATAAGTATGGGCACCCCACCAGAAAAGTGACATTAATATTTAGTAGATCCTCCTTCTGCAAAAATAACAGCCTCTAGTCGCTTCCTGTAGCTTTTAATGAGTTCCTGGATCCTGGATGAAGGTATTTTTGACCATTCCTCTTTACAAAACAATTCCAGTTCAGTTAAGTTTGATGGTCGCCGAGCATGGACAGCCTTCTTCAAATGATCCCACAGATGTTCAATGATATTCAGGTCTGGGGACTGGGATGGCCATTCCAGAACAGTGTAATTGTTCCTCTGCATGAATGCCTGAGTAGATTTGGAGCGGTGTTTTGGATCATTGTCTTGCTGAAAGATCCATCCCCTGCGTAACTTCAACTTTGTCACTGATTCATGAACATTATTGTCAAGAATCTGCTGATACTGAGAGGAATCCATGCGTCCCTCAACTTTAACAAGATTCACGGTGCCGGCATTGGCCACACAGCCCCAAAGGATGATGGAACCTCCACCAAATATTACTGTGGGTAGCAAGTGTTTTTCTTGGAATGCTGTTTTTTGGCCGCCATGCATAATGCCTTTTTGTATGACCAAACAACTCAATCTTGGTTTCATCAGTCCACAGGACCTTCTTCCAAAAAGAAATTGGCTTCACCAAATGTGCTTTTGCATACCTCAGCCGACTCTGTTTGTGGCGTGCTTGCAGAAACGGCTTCTTTCGCATCACTCTCCCATACAGCTTCTCCTTGTGCAAAGTGCGTTGTATAGTTGACCGATGCACAGTGACACCATCTGCAGCAAGTTGATGCTACAGCTCTCTGGAGGTGGTCTGAGGATTGTCCTTGACTGATCTCACCATTCTTCTTCTCTGCCTTTCTGATGTTTTTCTTGGCCTGCCACTTCTGGCCTTAACAAGAACTGTACCTGTGTTCTTCCATTTCCTTACTATGTTCCTCACAGTGGAAATTGAGAGGTTAAATCTCTGAGATAGCTTTTTGTATCCTTCCCCTGAACAACTATGTTGAATAATCTTTGTTTTCAGATCATTAGACAGTTGTTTTGAGGAGCCCATGATGCCACTCTTCAGAGGAGATTCAAACAGGAGAACAACTTGCAAGTGGCCACTTTAAGTAGCTTTTCTCATGATTGCATACACCTGGCTATGAAGTTCAAAGCTCAATGAGGTTAGAAAACTAAAAAAAAGTGCTTTAGTAAGTCAGTAAAAAGTAGGTAGGAGTATTTTAAAACAAGAAAATGATAAGGGTGCCCATACTTATGCACCTGTCAAATTTTGTTTGAATGCAGATTGCACATTTTCTATTAGTACAATAAACCTCATTTCAAGGCAGAAACATTACTGTGTCCAACAGTTATTAGATATATGAAACTGAAATAGCTGTTGCAAAATAAACAATTGTTATAAAACATTAAGCTTAAGATTAATAGGGGTGCCCAAACTTTTTCATATAACTGTATATGACTTAGGTTGCATTGTTCTCTGAAATGCAGAATAAAGTGCACATGTGTAATAACGTAGCCAGTCTCAGACTGCTGCTGCCGCCATTGGCTCTGGCTACATGAATCACTGGTCAGGTTCAGTTCAAAAGTTCAGCTCTGCTCCTATAAATACAGTGCGGCAGGTCTTTGTACATCAGCATTGCAGTGACTGGCGTACACAGGACACTAATCAGACTCCAAAACGTGCCCTGTGTAAGCAACGTATGCTACTAGTAATCTTGCAGAATTGTGAATGCAGCTCTGGACTACAATATATGATAGAATTTAGAATGACTACAAGATAAGTTATTTAGTGTATAACAACATAGCAATTTAAATTATGTATTTCATTTGTAAAGTTAGGATTTAAAGCGATCCTGTTAGCAGGATTGTGGACAGTAACCTACAGACAGGGTCAGGTCGGCGCCGTTATACTGATTACAATGATACCTGGGTGATGAAATCTGTCTTGTGGTTGTTGTGTAATCTTTATTTTCAGTTTTGAGTTAATGATATGCTCGTGCTCCAGAGTGGCCTGTGGGGGTCTTCATGTGCGGCTCTGCTTACATATGTATTCTTATGGCAGGTTACCGATTCCTCAGTTACTTGCCCCCTATTTTACATACTGCATAGAATTCTGGTTTGAAAAAAAAAATTCACATTTATCAGACAGGCACCTATGCTGTAGCATGATAAGGTGGATAACATGGCCGTTTTCATGTTATTTAGAAATAGAGTTTTGTTGTAAAAAAAAAAATACATTTCTTGATAAAAATGCCACCAAGGGCTGTGCCTGCGCAGTAGCATCTGTTGTGTTCCGATCTTGATGGTGCCTAATCTTTTTTTGGCACCATTTTGATTAAGATTTTTTATTTACGGTATTTATTTTTTTACAACAAAACTTTATTTCTAAATAACATGAAAAAAACCATATTTTTAACCTTATCATGCTACAGCACAGGTGTCTATCTGACAAAATGTGATTTTTTTAAAAACATTTTGAAACCATAATTCTATACAGTATGTAAAAAGGGGGCAGGTCAGAGAAGGATTAGTAACCTGCCATAAGCATGCATATGTAATCAGAGCACCACATAAAGCCCACCACCCCCACCGGCCGCCCTGGAGAACCAGCATATCATTAAATGAAAACTACAAATACAGATTAAACAACAACCACAAGACGGATTCCTTCACCCAAGGTATCAATTTAATCAGCATGACAGCTCTAACCTGACACTGTCCATAGGTTACTGAACACAATCCTGCTGACAGGTTCCCTGTAATCCCTTTCCTACGCTGGGCGTAATAATACGCCCACGTCAGACTCCCTCCCTTTGATGTGGGCTCCGGCGCTGCGCCAACATCTTTCCCGACACATGTCAGCTGTTTTGATTTATAGAAATCCTATGCCCACTGTGATTTAAATGCATGATAAACTGACCTGCAGAGCATTTTTAAAATCAATGGCATGTCAATTTCTGTTGCAGCAAACGTACGTTTTATTTGCAGATTTTCCCCATAGATTTAAATGAGAAAAATCCAAAAGGTAAAAAAATGTACCGTATATTCATTTTTAGCGCATCTCTGTATTGGAAACGCACTAAAACCGTATAGAATCATGTATTTGTAGTATAAAAAAAAAAAAGTTTTAGCAAAACTAAGTAATAGGAAGCATTCAAAACAAAAGTTTTATTTAACATAATAAACCAAAACGGCACAAAAACCACAGCCAAAAATAACGCAATAAAAACACATGTAACCTAATTTAGCTACCGTAATTGGTGGAGAAATGCTACATAAAATCTGCAACCACAAAAACGCACCAAATACTCATTGTAAGAACGTAGATCAAAAGATAATTTTATCGATCATTAACATGACAAGAAAAATATACATGTATATAAAGCACAACCATGTCAGGTAGTACTGTTGTGTTCGGTTTTTGTTGTTTTATGGCTCAACATGATTTATACGATCTGCATTGTAAAAATGATTAAGCGCTACAATATGTTCGGATCACTTCTTAAAATTAAGACTTAAGTGATCGTGCATTATTTTTTCATAATTATGCAGAGCATTTTAAACAGACCGCTTTATTTTGAGTAAAGAGTCCTTAAGAAAATCCTATTTGGCTAGAATTCATTCGGCCCCATAGTAATCTGTGATGCTCACATAAAGGAATGCAGGTCTATAGTTCAACCCATGAACATAATTATTGCATACAATAACCTTGGAAATATGTATTTCTTAAAGGGATCGTCCACTACTAGGACAACACCTTCATGATCTAAATGTTTGGCCCCAATAAAAAACTATACTCCCCTCCCGTGCTGGCTCAGTACCATCGGTGTGAGCACTAGGGGTCCCAGGGCTCTTGTGTGGTTCCATGACACGTGGTGCCCGGCGCCCAATCGGCGCTGGCATCACTGTCCCCGCCTTCAGCTGCATCCCTGGCTTCCTCCTCATGTTCAATTTGTCTGAAGGCAGGGACAGTGACGCCAGTGCTGATTGGGCGCCAGCCACGTGTCATATAATTGCACGAAAGCACAGGGACCGTGAGTGCGGACACCGCTGGAACGCCGCCGGCAAAGGTGGGGAGTATAGGCTTTTTATTTTAGTGGGGACAAACATCTAGATCAAGAATGGGTTGTCCTAGTAGTAGACAATCCCTTGAAGACCTACAAAGAAGAAAAGTGGGTCACTCGTACAGTTCCCAAACCATCTCCACGTGGACAGTTGACAATTTGCTCCCTTGGAAAAAGGAAGAGTCGAGCGCGTGAGTGCAGAGCGCCTGCTGGGTTAGTACACTACATTTATTGCTACGTGCACTCATCACTTTGTTATTCAGTACCTTGGTTCTCTACTCCATGCTTTATGCATTTAGCTAATGTGCAATTCATTACATGTAACTGATGTACGGCTCTCTGATTTGCCATGTCAGATGTGCTATACTCCATACAACTCCATCTTCAACCAGCTGCATTACGAGTTTTTCTCCCTTTATATCTTTTTGCTTTAATACCATTTTTTATGATGGCATAGCTATTAAAATTACCATTTTATCCAAGTGTAGTGTACGATATTGGTTTTTCGGGATATAAATATTCATTTCTTGCATGGAAAAACTCCGCTTATCTCATATTCCGCCATTTACTTGTTTATATATTCGTTTTTTGGATATATGCGGCCACCAGAAAATTGAATATGTGCAATCCTTTAGCACATAAAATTTACAAAGAAATTTCTAAAACATAACTGTAATCTATGTGTACTAATTTATTCAATGGCGTTGCAGGTAATTACTTTTTTTGGCATCAGTTACAAAGCAAGAAGTTCACTGACTATAATACCTCATTTATAGACGTCTGGAATATACAATATATACCGTACATACTATCCGGTTTGGCCAACCGAAAAAAAACAAAGATAGAATACAACTGTAATTAATCAGCATTCAGCTCTTTAGATTTAGAAAAAAAGCAGTGACGGCTTCTCTGTGATCATCATGAATTGGGAAATGTGGTCACTGGACGCACAATCGTTAGGTGAGGTTCCCAGAAAGGAGATTCATGTCTATTAGTCATACATTACAATGCGAATACCCCTTCCCACAATCACTGAGGTTAGGTTAGCTCGGTATGTGACCTCGGTAATTCACTTTTCTTACTAATGATTCCCGGAAGATAACAAACATGGCATACATGTTTCATCACATGGAGGGTTCCAGAATTATCCTTCCCTAGAAGCAATGTTAGCCCCAAGTGTGGAAATCACCTGATAATATTTTTACTCACTGGTGATTTCATTACATCATCGTTAATAGTCATTACTGTTGAGGAAATCAGCCTCCATGCCTCACCTTGGGCACTGAAGCTACAAGAGTGGGGTCCTCATTATCGGTCTTATCCAGAGACTTGCATTATGAATGGAATAGGTAATCAGAAATCCAAAATGCAGCAAATTGTAGCAAAACAAGCAAATATTATGACCAAATAACTTATCGAAAATGCATGTAACTGAACAGAATACAAAGTTGTGTTGATTCATTATTCTTTCAAGTTACACTACAGCACCTTGTAAGTGGCCCACCTTTCTACCTGCACATGGCTGTATCTGCGCTGTCTGTAAGAACATGGGACTGCTCCTCAACACAAAGACGACAAAGATATTCACTACTGCCAGGTACGACCAGGGCACATTTAAAGGTACCGTCACACTTAGCGACGCTGCAGCGATACCGACAACGATCCGGATCGCTGCAGCGTCGCTGTTTGGTCGCTGGAGAGCTGTCACACAGACCGCTCTCCAGCGACCAACGACGCCGGTAACCAGGGTAAACATCGGGTAACTAAGCGCAGGGCCGCGCTTAGTAACCCGATGTTTACCCTGGTTACCATCCTAAAAGTAAAAAAAACAAACAGTACATACTTACCTACAGCCGTCTGTCCTCCAGCGCTGTGCTCTGCACTCCTCCTGTACTGTCTGTGTGAGCACAGCGGCCGGAAAGCAGAGCGGTGACGTCACCGCTCTGCTTTCCGGCTGACCGACGCTCACAGTCAGTACAGGAGGAGAGCAGAGCACAGCGCTGGAGGACAGACGGCTGTAGGTAAGTATGTACTGTTTGTTTTTTTTACTTTTAAGATGGTAACCAGGGTAAACATCGGGTTACTAAGCGCGGCCCTGCGCTTAGTTACCCGATGTTTACCCTGGTTACCAGTGAAGACATCGCTGAATCGGTGTCACACACGCCGATTCAGCGATGTCTGCGGGGAGTCCAGCGACCAAATAAAGTTCTGGACTTTCTTCCCCGAGCAGCGACAGCACAGCAGGGGCCTGATCGCTGCTGCCTGTCACACTGGACGATATCGCTAGCGAGGACGCTGCAACGTCACGGATCGCTAGCGATATCGTCTAGTGTGACGGTACCTTAAGATGGACAGTGACGAACTGAAAGTTGTAAAGTACTCCAACATACTCAAGATGATCACTCAAGATTCAGCGGCAATACCAGGAAATCAATAGGAGAATATCTATGGGCAAATCAACAATGAAGTCACTGGACACTTGAGGCCTTCAAAAAGAGGAACATTTCACTGCCAATGAAGACATTGCTCGTACATAGTGTGGACTTTCCTGTGGTAACAAACGGATGTGAAACCTGGAGGAATACACTCCTTTGAATGTGGTGCTGGAGAAGGATGTTTTCAATACCATGGATAGCAAGAAGAACAAATTAATCAATTTTTAAATAAATCAAGCCAGACATGTCACTCGAAGTAAGGATCACCAAGCTACGACTTGCCTACTTTGGACACATCATAGAGCATTCACAGGAGAAGAACAGATAACTGCAGAGAAGAACCTGGTGGACCTATCTAGGCTTGCACAAGATAGTTCTTCCTACAGAGGGTTCATCCTTCAACTCACCATGGCTAGAGACCGAGCCGAAAGGCTGTTAAAATTAAACAAGGAGTGTCCCAAACACAGTACCCATAGGTACCTGTAGGCCAGTATTTCCACGCTTTTCAACAAAAAGATCGAGATCTAAGGGGAAAGTTTTTTCCTTGTGGAGAGTGAGATGTCAAGTCTGGCACGCCAGTATGAAGAGACTTAAACGCCTTGCATGCTTCTCTGGGAAATTAAACATGCAAATGGTCTCTACAGAGATGAAAGGGACTTGAACTCTAGTGCCACCTATTGGAAGTTGCAAACCTACAAGTCATTATTGACCCTTTAACGATCCTTGCAATATGATTCAGGATAAAAGCCAAATAAGAATCTCAATTTGCAGTGTCTTGTTCAAGTCCTCTTCCTCTCTGAAGAGATAATTTGCATATTTAATTTCCTAGAGGAGCGTGCAAGGCATTTAACTCACCTCATACTGGTGTTCCAGACCTGGCATGTCACTCTGCACAAGGAGAAACCTTACCCCTTATATTGCAGTCTTAGGCCGGGATCACACACAGCGAGATACGGCCGAGTCTCGCAGGTTAAAACCAAGCTCTGGCGCCGGCACTCCGGAGCGGAACGTGCGGCCGCATAGCAATACATGGAGCTGCATGCTCCGCTCCGGAGTGCCGGTGCCAGAGCTTGGTTTTAACCTGTGAGACTCGGCCGTATCTCACTGTGTGTGATCCCGGCCTTAGCCTCTCACCCAGCCAAATCAGATCTCATATTTTGCTCTGATGAGGGGCAATACCACGAAACACAGTTTCTGCAAATTGAGTTTCTGATTTGGCTTTTATCCTGTGTCATACTGCAAGGCTTTTTAAAGGGTCGATAATGTAGGTATGCTACTTCCAATAAGTGGCACTAAAGTTCAAGACATCTTCCTCTCATAAGAGACAATTTGCACAACAAAACAGATCAAAAGAGGCTTCTTTTATCAAAGATGTAGAGGGAATGGAATTGTGGCATGCACCACTGTATACGGAATTACACAGGTATCCGCTGCTAAACATATTTATGGAGACTCACTGTGAGCAATATAACAAAACATGAAATATGTTGTATATAACTAGCAAAACATGACAGCTTTCTTCCAAAAACAAGGTCACCCCCAACCACAGTCCACAGGGGTGACACTTTTTGTGGCACTGTTTCTACAAGGAAACAACTATGTTTTTCTATTACTATGGTGAGATTATTTACTAGGGGTTACATTTAGGAAGGGATTTGTCCACATCAGTCAAACTGTATTAATTCCGCGTGGTCAGAACAAATCAGATACTAGAACTTGAAGTTTCAATAGTTAATTTTCTAATTCTCTGAAAACGTTTTGTTATTCCATTTCCATCTTCCTCATTGAACTGCTACACGACGGAGAAGAAAAGCTTCTTGGAAACTGGTACCACACCATTCTGACGGGATGTATATTGTGTTCTTCCACTTTCTGCTGTTACATGTTACCTTCTCCACAATGAAAGCAATAGTTGATGTTACTGTCTCCTCGGTAAGAAAATTACACAAGATTGTGCCTTTGCTTTAAAGGTTCTCCAATACTTCACAGGAGAAAACTACAAAGGTATTAAATTGCCACTCAAATAGCGGAACAGCTGAGACATAAACTAAGTGAAACCAAATAATGGGAACAGGACATAAAACCGATACAGTACCAGCAGGAACATCAGAAAGAGGGCCTGAAAAGAAAGGGACGGTGCCCGGGACTACCAAGCAAACAACGCCGCATCTGGATCAAGCGGGCTTCTAACATTGGAAAACATTTTGAAAACTACCCTGAGAATAAACTTAATAATTAAAGTTTGTGACTTAAATACAGAAAGCAACTATCTGGCAGTAACATACACAGTCGAGAAGGATATTTTACTTTCTTGACAATTAACCCCCCCAAAAATTGTATATACAAGAGTATAAACCATTTTACTGGCAATCGTTTGTCCACTAATGTACTGCACGTTACAGAAAACCATAAAACACGCTGTGGTCATTGATAACACTTAGGACACGGCAGGGAATGAGAAACTTCACCAAGCTGTCCTGCTGTTTGCAGATCATGATCATTGCTTCTAGAAGAAATTGTAAACATACAGAAGAGACGCAAATTGCTTCCTGCTATATTTTGCCTCATTAACTGAAGTTCCCTTTAATAGTAAACCATTACCAACTATAGGCCATTTGTAGGAGAATGGTGGCTCAGTGGTTAGCATCGCAGCGCTGGAGTCCTGGGTTCAAATCCCACCAAGGACAACATCTGCAAGGAGCTTGTATGTCCGTGTTTGCGTGGGTTCCCTCCCGGTTCGCCGGTTTCCTCCCACACTCCAAAGACTGATAGGGAATCTGGACTACTGTGAGCCCTAATGGGGACAGTGATGATAATATCTGTGAAGCGCTGAGGAATTAATGGTGCTATTTAAGCAAGAAAAATGGGACAATCCATGGGTTTGTTACAGAATGTAAGCTATGGACTATTATGTAATGTAAGGGACCCGGCTTTTAAACATTGCCAGAATACTTCTCACATAGCGTAACATTTCCAATGATTTTGTGCTTGAGTGATCTGGAAACCAGTGAACTGTATACAGACAGAGGACATCCTAATCCATATTACTGAGCAACCAGAACTCTTACCACACCAATCAGACAGGACACCTTGATACATTCATTCAATTATTGGGTTAAAAGATTAATAACTGATCACAGTAAGTTTTAATAGGAAGGTTTTGTTATACTTTAACACACTTACGGTAGCGGTATTTCCCAGGCATTGGGTTTCATTTGAATTGGTTCTTGGTGATGGCGATGAACACGCAGTGACAGTCATTCTTGAAATCTTGCATTGCGGAGGGAAAAGATGATGGTCGCCACTGCACACATAATGCAATATGACACACCAGGCTCGGCCTGAAGCTGGCCTGACGCTGTCTCCTCTGGCAGATCGGGCTATTTGTAAACTAAATGGACAAGTCCGAGATAGGCCCAGAGAAGAGACGAGCGAGTATAGCAGAGCACCCCACCTTCCTTACGGTGGCGTAAATGTTGTCTTTTCAGGATAATTAACCAGCAGGATTCTTGCAGGAAAGATCATGTCCACACAGCAGATAGTAAGAGAGGGAGAAACAGTGCCCCCCAATCTGCCCCACACAAGGATATATCATCAAGAAATACTGGTAAATAACAAAAGAATATAAAATAAATAGTAAATTCTATGGAATAATAAAGTAATCTTGGCCACATTAGAGGGGCATTTCCAATGCATCTGGATATGGACTGAACGCATTGGGGCTCGTTCACACATCAGTGATTTTACAGATATGCTAAAAGTTTCGTCAGTGTCAGTTTTCCTTGCAAAAAAAACAAACAAAAAAACTGATGGAGGTTTCTCAAACTTCTCCCATCAAAAAATCAGTGACAAATGGACAGCACGCAGATGGCATTTATGAGCGGTACGATTCTTTCATGGATGCATAGGCTTACATTAGCGACTGATCCATAATTCACATCAAAGTCACGTCTCGGTGATTCTGGGCACAACACTCCGTTCTCAAAATACAAGGACCATAGCTATAATAGGTGGGAGATCTAGCTACGAAGAACGCTGATAGAATTTGTACAAGAAAAGCGGACATAAGCCCCACTCTGCCCTCTGTAGACCCAACCGCTGAGGAAGCACGTGACACTATGGAAGCACGTGACACTATGGAAGCACGTGACACTATGGAAGTACGTGACGCTATGGAAGCACGTGACACTATGGAAGCACGTGACACTATGGAAGCACGTGACACTATGGAAGTACGTGACACTATGGAAGCACGTGACACTATGGAAGCACGTGACACTATGGAAGTACGTGACGCTATGGAAGCACGTGACACTATGGAAACACGTGACACTATGGAAGCACGTGACACTATGGAAGCGCGTGACACCATGGAAGCACGCGACGCCATGGAAGCACGTGACACTATGGAAGCACGTGACACTATGGAAGTACGTGACACTATGGAAGCACGCGACGCTATGGAAGCACGCGACACTATGGAAGCGCGTGACACTATGGAAGCGCGTGACACCATGGAAGCGCGTGACACCATGGAAGCGCGTGACACCATGGAAGCACGTGACACTATGGAAGCACGCGACGCTATGGAAGCACGCGACGCTATGGAAGCACGTGACACCATGGAAGCGCGTGACACCATGGAAGCGCGTGACACCATGGAAGCACGTGACACTATGGAAGCACGTGACACTATGGAAGCACGTGACACTATGGAAGCGCGTGACACCATGGAAGCGCGTGACACCATGGAAGCGCGTGACACCATGGAAGCGCGTGACACTATGGAAGCACGTGACACTATGGAAGTACGTGACACTATGGAAGCACGTGACACCATGGAAGCGCGTGACACTATGGAAGCACGCGACGCTATGGAAGCACGCGACGCTATGGAAGCACGTGACACTATGGAAGCACGCGACACTATGGAAGTATGTGACAATATGGAAGCACGTGACAACGGGCCACAGGTATTCCATACAATCTCAGCACAACTTCACTGAGGCTACGTTCACACTAGCGTTCCGCTAGTGTGCGTCGTCTTAGCGTCGGGCGACGCAGCGGCGACGCATGCGTCATGCGCCCCTATGTTTAACATGGGGGACGCATGCGTTTTTGTGTGTTGCGTTTTGCAACACTTGCGTCTTTTTTGCCGCTAGCGTCGGACCAAGAAAACGCAACAAGTTGCATTTTTCTTGCGTCCGATTTTCGGCAAAAAACGACGCACGTGTCGCAAAACGCAGCGTTTTTGCGTGCGTTTTGCCGCGTTTTTGTGTGCGTCGTGCAACGCTAGTCTGAACGTAGCCTAACGCACACTGGCTCTCAGCGAGACCGCTCATCAGATGGTGGGGGGCAGGAAAGCATCGCAAGTATGTTAGAAAGGATCACTAGCGCCACCTTGTCATCCTAGGGTGGTCATAAGGGCACTGTGGTATATTTTAGCTACATATAGTAAATGAAGGGAAACATTTTGGAGAGAGGACATAGTGGGCATTCTTGGGAGATCATGGACCCAATGCATAATTGCATTTAAAACAATGGTGTTCACTCCTCACACAGGGAGCATAGGACAACTAACGCTGGAGATGTCTGAAAACATTTACAAAATGGCACACAACCAGATTTCGTTCTCCAAAATATTGGAGAGAGTGCTAGACAGATTACAGTACAACTACCCCTTGACCCAGTCAAGACATTTGGGTAATTCAAATTTGCAGACAATGTACAATGTTCCCACACACGCAACAAAGATTCATCTGGTTATCTCCACTCCACCTGATTTAGAAGGCAAAATCACAGAGCACACCATTAGTGGGGCACAGCATAACAATGGGAAGGAAAATTGGGAACACACAAAAGCCACACCATCATGGGGAGCACAATAATCACAGGGCACACACATGAAAGGCACACCATCACAGGGGGCACACCATCACAAGGGGGCAGCTAATGGGCACACCATCACAAGGGGCACACCATCACAAGGGGCACACCTAATGGGCACACCATCATAAGGGGCACACCTAATGGGCACACCATCACAAAAAGAACACCTAATGTGCACACCATCACAAGGGGCACACCATCACAAGGGGGGCACCTAATGGGCACACCATCACAAGGGGCACACCTAATGGGCACACCATCACAAGGGGCAAACCCATCACAAGGGGCACACCTAATGGGCACACCATCACAAAAAGCACACCTAATGGGCACACCATCACAAGGGGCACAGCATCACAAAAGGCACACCTAATGGGCACACCATCACAAGGGGCACACCATCACAAGGGGGACACCTAATGGGCACACCATCACAAGAGGCACACAAAGGGCACACCTAATGTGCACACCATCACAAGAGGCACACCTAATGGGCACACCATCACAAGGGGCACTCCATCACAAGGGGGACACCTAATGGGCACACCATCACAAGAGGCACACAAAGGGCACACCTAATGTGCACACCATCACAAGAGGCACACCTAATGGGCACACCATCACAAGGGGCACTCCATCACAAGGGGGACACCTAATGGGCACACCATCACAAGGGGCACACATAAAGGGCACACCATCACAAAAAGCACACCTAATGGGCACACCATCACAAGGGGCACTCCATCACAAGGGGGACACCTAATGGGCACACCATCACAAGAGGCACACCATCACAAAAAGCACACCTAATGGGCACACCATCACAAGGGGCACACAAATGGCACACCATCACAAGGTGCACACCTAATGGGCACACCATCACAAGAGGCACACATAAAGGGCACACCATCACAAAAAGCACACCTAATGGGCACACATAAAGGTGCAGGGTACTTTTCTATTGGCTCTCACTCCTCCGGGGACAGCAGTGGGCTGCAATCACCCTCCTGAGGGCACAGCTGCACCATCAGTGTAACTTTCCCTGCCCCCATATGACGGTGTGGGGTCTGCAGGCGGCTCTGTACACTGCACACACACACGGAGCGCTTACTTCGGAGATGCTCGGAGGCGTAGTAATACACGTCCTCGTAGCCCTCATGGTAATCCTCCTCGGGTCGGTACTTCTTGCCTTTCCTTCTCCTGGATCTCCGGATCTGGCGGACAAAGCCCAGGAAGCGCTCCATGCCCGCTGCTGTGGTGCCGGCTGCTTACAGGAGACAGGCTGGGTGCAGGGCGGTGAGTGGCAGCATCCACTGGGGACCTGGCGCTGCGTGGACGACGCTCACCTGCTCCTTCACAATGAGTCAGGCGCCTCCCCAGGGGCAGCAGGTTTCCTTGGCAGTGAGGAGCCCACAGGGGCACAGAGTAGTAAACTTGGCTCAGTGGCGGAGTGCGGTGTGTGGAGGGCTCCTGCACTGACATGTCTCCCCACTCCCCTCCTCTGCTGCCGGCTCTCCATCATTGGGAGAGGGGGCTGGAGGGAGACGCCTTGTTGTCAGGGCTGAACCATTGTGCTGCGGAGCAGGAGCAGCTACCAGCTCGGCCAGCCTCCTCCTAGTGTTGTGGGGGGCTGGAAACAAACTCAAGGTTAGACCCCCCTCCCCACAACATTATAGTACAAAAGGCCACACAGGAGAACACCACTGGTCTGTACAGAGCTGCAGGTACAGTATATGGCCCACACATACAGTACTATAGTCATGTGAGGACTATCCTATACAGAGGTGCAGGTATATGGCCCACACATACAGTACTATAGTCATGTGAGGACTATCCTATACAGAACTGCAGGTATATGGCCCACACATACAGTACTATAGTCATGTGAGGACTATCCTATACAGAGCTGTAGGTATATGGCCCACACATACAGTGCTATAGTCATGTGAGGACTATCCTATACAGAGCTGCAGGTATATGGCCCACACATACAGTGCTATAGTCATGTGAGGACTATCCTATACAGAGCTGCAGGTATATGGCCCACACATACAGTACTATAGTCATGTGAGGACTATCCTATACAGAGCTGTAGGTACAGTATATGGCCCACACATACAGTACTATAGTCATGTGAGGACTATCCTATACAGAGCTGCAGGTATATGGCCCACACATACAGTACTATAGTCATGTGAGGACTATCCTATACAGAGCTGTAGGTATATGGCCCACAAATACAGTACTATAGTCATGTGAGGACTATCCTATACAGAGCTGCAGGTATATGGCCCACACATACAGTGCTATAGTCATGTGAGGACTATCCTATACAGAGGTGCAGGTATATGGCCCACACATACAGTACTATAGTCATGTGAGGACTATCCTATACAGAGCTGCAGGTATATGGCCCACACATACAGTGCTATAGTCATGTGAGGACTATCCTATACAGAGGTGCAGGTATATGGCCCACACATACAGTGCTATAGTCATGTGAGGACTATCCTATACAGAGCTGCAGGTATATGGCCCACACACAGTCCTCACATTACTATAGTACTATCCTATACAGAGCTGCAGGTATATGGCCCACACATACAGTGCTATAGTCATGTGAGGACTATCCTATACAGAGCTGCAGGTATATGGCCCACACATAGAGTGCTATAGTCATGTGAGGACTATCCTATACAGAGCTGCAGGTATATGGCCCACACATACAGTGCTATAGTCATGTGAGGACTATCCTATACAGAACTGCAGGTATATGGCCCACACATACAGTACTATAGTCATGTGAGGACTATCCTATACAGAGGTGCAGGTATATGGCCCACACATACAGTACTATAGTCATGTGAGGACTATCCTATACAGAGGTGCAGGTATATGGCCCACACATACAGTACTATAGTCATGTGAGGACTATCCTATACAGAACTGCAGGTATATGGCCCACACATACAGTACTATAGTCATGTGAGGACTATCCTATACAGAGCTGTAGGTATATGGCCCACACATACAGTGCTATAGTCATGTGAGGACTATCCTATACAGAGCTGCAGGTATATGGCCCACACATACAGTGCTATAGTCATGTGAGGACTATCCTATACAGAGCTGCAGGTATATGGCCCACACATACAGTACTATAGTCATGTGAGGACTATCCTATACAGAGCTGTAGGTACAGTATATGGCCCACACATACAGTACTATAGTCATGTGAGGACTATCCTATACAGAACTGCAGGTATATGGCCCACACATACAGTACTATAGTCATGTGAGGACTATCCTATACAGAGCTGTAGGTATATGGCTCACAAATACAGTACTATAGTCATGTGAGGACTATCCTATACAGAGCTGCAGGCATATGGCCCACAAATACAGTACTATAGTCATGTGAGGACTATCCTATACAGAGCTGTAGGTATATGGCCCACACATACAGTGCTATAGTCATGTGAGGACTATCCTATACAGAACTGCAGGTATATGGCCCACACATACAGTACTATAGTCATGTGAGGACTATCCTATACAGAGCTGCAGGTATATGGCCCACACATACAGTACTATAGTCATGTGAGGACTATCCTATACAGAGCTGCAGGTATATGGCCCACACATACAGTACTATAGTCATGTGAGGACTATCCTATACAGAGCTGCAGGTATATGGCCCACACATACAGTGCTATAGTCATGTGAGGACTATCCTATACAGAGCTGCAGGTATATGGCCCACACATACAGTACTATAGTCATGTGAGGACTATCCTATACAGAGGTGCAGGTATATGGCCCACACATACAGTGCTATAGTCATGTGAGGACTATCCTATACAGAGCTGCAGGTATATGGCCCACACACAGTCCTCACATTACTATAGTACTATCCTATACAGAGCTGCAGGTATATGGCCCACACATACAGTGCTATAGTCATGTGAGGACTATCCTATACAGAGCTGCAGGTATATGGCCCACACATACAGTGCTATAGTCATGTGAGGACTATCCTATACAGAGCTGCAGGTATATGGCCCACACATACAGTACTATAGTCATGTGAGGACTATCCTATACAGAGCTGCAGGTATATGGCCCACACATACAGTGCTATAGTCATGTGAGGACTATCCTATACAGAGCTGCAGGTATATGGCCCACACATACAGTACTATAGTCATGTGAGGACTATCCTATACAGAGCTGCAGGTATATGGCCCACACATACAGTGCTATAGTCATGTGAGGACTATCCTATACAGAGCTGCAGGTATATGGCCCACACATACAGTGCTATAGTCATGTGAGGACTATCCTATACAGAGCTGCAGGTATATGGCCCACACATACAGTGCTATAGTCATGTGAGGACTATCCTATACAGAGCTGCAGGTATATGGCCCACACATACAGTGCTATAGTCATGTGAGGACTATCCTATACAGAGCTGCAGGTATATGGCCCACACATACAGTACTATAGTCATGTGAGGACTATCCTATACAGAGCTGCAGGTATATGGCCCACACATACAGTGCTAAGTCATGTGAGGACTATCCTATACAGAGCTGCAGGTATATGGCCCACACATACAGTGCTATAGTCATGTGAGGACTATCCTATACAGAGCTGCAGGTATATGGCCCAGACATACAGTGCTATAGTCATGTGAGGACTATCCTATACAGAGCTGCAGGTATATGGCCCACACACAGTCCTCACATTACTATAGTACTATCCTATACAGAGCTGCAGGTATATGGCCCACACATACAGTGCTATAGTCATGTGAGGACTATCCTATACAGAGCTGCAGGTATATGGCCCACACATACAGTGCTATAGTCATGTGAGGACTATCCTATACAGAGCTGCAGGTATATGGCCCACACATACAGTGCTATAGTCATGTGAGGACTATCCTATACAGAGGTGCAGGTATATGGCCCCCACATACAGTGCTATAGTCATGTGAGGACTATCCTATACAGAACTGCAGGTATATGGCCCACAAATACAGTACTATAGTCATGTGAGGACTATCCTATACAGAGCTGCAGGTATATGGCCCACACATACAGTACTATAGTCATGTGAGGACTATCCTATACAGAGCTGTAGGTATATGGCCCACACATACAGTGCTATAGTCATGTGAGGACTATCCTATACAGAACTGCAGGTATATGGCCCACAAATACAGTACTATAGTCATGTGAGGACTATCCTATACAGAGCTGCAGGTATATGGCCCACACATACAGTACTATAGTCATGTGAGGACTATCCTATACAGAGCTGTAGGTATATGGCCCACACATACAGTGCTATAGTCATGTGAGGACTATCCTATACAGAGCTGCAGGTATATGGCCCACACATACAGTACTATAGTCATGTGAGGACTATCCTATACAGAGCTGCAGGTATATGGCCCACACATACAGTACTATAGTCATGTGAGGACTATCCTATACAGAGCTGCAGGTAAATGGCCCACACATACAGTGCTATAGTCATGTGAGGACTATCCTATACAGAGCTGCAGGTATATGGCCCACACATACAGTACTATAGTCATGTGAGGACTATCCTATACAGAGGTGCAGGTATATGGCCCACACATACAGTGCTATAGTCATGTGAGGACTATCCTATACAGAGCTGCAGGTATATGGCCCACACATACAGTACTATAGTCATGTGAGGACTATCCTATACAGAGGTGCAGGTATATGGCCCACACATACAGTGCTATAGTTATGTGAGGACTATCCTATACAGAGCTGCAGGTATATGGCCCACACACAGTCCTCACATTACTATAGTACTATCCTATACAGAGCTGCAGGTATATGGCCCACACATACAGTGCTATAGTCATGTGAGGACTATCCTATACAGAGCTGCAGGTATATGGCCCACACATACAGTACTATAGTCATGTGAGGACTATCCTATACAGAGGTGCAGGTATATGGCCCACACATACAGTGCTATAGTCATGTGAGGACTATCCTATACAGAGCTGCAGGTATATGGCCCAAACATACAGTGCTATAGTCATGTGAGGACTATCCTATACAGAGCTGCAGGTATATGGCCCACACATACAGTGCTATAGTCATGTGAGGACTATCCTATACAGAGCTGCAGGTATATGGCCCACACATACAGTGCTATAGTCATGTGAGGACTATCCTATACAGAGCTGCAGGTATTTGGCCAAACATACAGTACTATAGTCATGTGAGGACTATCCTATACAGAGCTGCAAGTATATGGCCCACACATACAGTGCTATAGTCATGTGAGGACTATCCTATACAGAGTTGCAGGTATATGGCCCACACATACAGTGCTATAGTCATGTGAGGACTATCCTATACAGAACTGCAGGTATATGGCCCACAAATACAGTACTATAGTCATGTGAGGACTATCCTATACAGAGCTGCAGGTATATGGCCCACACATACAGTACTATAGTCATGTGAGGACTATCCTATACAGAGCTGTAGGTATATGGCCCACACATACAGTGCTATAGTCATGTGAGGACTATCCTATACAGAACTGCAGGTATATGGCCCACAAATACAGTACTATAGTCATGTGAGGACTATCCTATACAGAGCTGCAGGTATATGGCCCACACATACAGTACTATAGTCATGTGAGGACTATCCTATACAGAGCTGCAGGTATATGGCCCACACATACAGTACTATAGTCATGTGAGGACTATCCTATACAGAGCTGCAGGTATATGGCCCACACATACAGTGCTATAGTCATGTGAGGACTATCCTATACAGAGCTGCAGGTATATGGCCCACACATACAGTACTATAGTCATGTGAGGACTATCCTATACAGAGCTGCAGGTATATGGCCCACACATACAGTGCTATAGTCATGTGAGGACTATCCTATACAGAGCTGCAGGTATATGGCCCACACATACAGTACTATAGTCATGTGAGGACTATCCTATACAGAGGTGCAGGTATATGGCCCACACATACAGTGCTATAGTCATGTGAGGACTATCCTATACAGAGCTGCAGGTATATGGCCCACACACAGTCCTCACATTACTATAGTACTATCCTATACAGAGCTGCAGGTATATGGCCCACACATACAGTGCTATAGTCATGTGAGGACTATCCTATACAGAGCTGCAGGTATATGGCCCACACATACAGTACTATAGTCATGTGAGGACTATCCTATACAGAGGTGCAGGTATATGGCCCACACATACAGTGCTATAGTCATGTGAGGACTATCCTATACAGAGCTGCAGGTATATGGCCCACACATACAGTGCTATAGTCATGTGAGGACTATCCTATACAGAGCTGCAGGTATATGGCCCACACATACAGTGCTATAGTCATGTGAGGACTATCCTATACAGAGCTGCAGGTATATGGCCCACACATACAGTGCTATAGTCATGTGAGGACTATCCTATACAGAGCTGCAGGTATATGGCCCACACATACAGTGCTATAGTCATGTGAGGACTATCCTATACAGAGCTGCAGGTATATGGCCCACACATACAGTACTATAGTCATGTGAGGACTACCCTATACAGAGCTGCAAGTATATGGCCCACACATACAGTGCTATAGTCATGTGAGGACTATCCTATACAGAGCTGCAGGTATATGGCCCACACATACAGTACTATAGTCATGTGAGGACTATCCTATACAGAGTTGCAGGTATATGGCCCACACATACAGTGCTATAGTCATGTGAGGACTATCCTATACAGAGCTGCAGGTATATGGCCCACACATACAGTACTATAGTCATGTGAGGACTATCCTATACAGAGCTGTAGGTATATGGCCCACACATACAGTGCTATAGTCATGTGAGGACTATCCTATACAGAGCTGCAGGTATATGGCCCACACATACAGTACTATAGTCATGTGAGGACTATCCTATACAGAGTTGCAGGTATATGGCCCACACATACAGTGCTATAGTCATGTGAGGACTATCCTATACAGAGCTGCAGGTATATGGCCCACACATACAGTACTATAGTCGTGTGAGGACTATCCTATACAGAGCTGTAGGTATATGGCCCAGACATACAGTGCTATAGTCATGTGAGGACTATCCTATACAGAACTGCAGGTATATGGCCCACACATACAGTACTATAGTCATGTGAGGACTATCCTATACAGAGCTGTAGGTATATGGCCCACACATACAGTGCTATAGTCATGTGAGGACTATCCTATACAGAGCTGCAGGTATATGGCCCACACATACAGTGCTATAGTCATGTGAGGACTATCCTATACAGAGCTGCAGGTATATGGCCCACACATACAGTACTATAGTCATGTGAGGACTATCCTATACAGAGCTGTAGGTACAGTATATGGCCCACACATACAGTACTATAGTCATGTGAGGACTATCCTATACAGAGCTGCAGGTATATGGCCCACACATACAGTACTATAGTCATGTGAGGACTATCCTATACAGAGCTGTAGGTATATGGCCCACAAATACAGTACTATAGTCATGTGAGGACTATCCTATACAGAGCTGCAGGTATATGGCCCACACATACAGTGCTATAGTCATGTGAGGACTATCCTATACAGAGGTGCAGGTATATGGCCCACACATACAGTACTATAGTCATGTGAGGACTATCCTATACAGAGCTGCAGGTATATGGCCCACACATACAGTGCTATAGTCATGTGAGGACTATCCTATACAGAGGTGCAGGTATATGGCCCACACATACAGTGCTATAGTCATGTGAGGACTATCCTATACAGAGCTGCAGGTATATGGCCCACACACAGTCCTCACATTACTATAGTACTATCCTATACAGAGCTGCAGGTATATGGCCCACACATACAGTGCTATAGTCATGTGAGGACTATCCTATACAGAGCTGCAGGTATATGGCCCACACATAGAGTGCTATAGTCATGTGAGGACTATCCTATACAGAGCTGCAGGTATATGGCCCACACATACAGTGCTATAGTCATGTGAGGACTATCCTATACAGAACTGCAGGTATATGGCCCACACATACAGTACTATAGTCATGTGAGGACTATCCTATACAGAGGTGCAGGTATATGGCCCACACATACAGTACTATAGTCATGTGAGGACTATCCTATACAGAGGTGCAGGTATATGGCCCACACATACAGTACTATAGTCATGTGAGGACTATCCTATACAGAACTGCAGGTATATGGCCCACACATACAGTACTATAGTCATGTGAGGACTATCCTATACAGAGCTGTAGGTATATGGCCCACACATACAGTGCTATAGTCATGTGAGGACTATCCTATACAGAGCTGCAGGTATATGGCCCACACATACAGTGCTATAGTCATGTGAGGACTATCCTATACAGAGCTGCAGGTATATGGCCCACACATACAGTACTATAGTCATGTGAGGACTATCCTATACAGAGCTGTAGGTACAGTATATGGCCCACACATACAGTACTATAGTCATGTGAGGACTATCCTATACAGAACTGCAGGTATATGGCCCACACATACAGTACTATAGTCATGTGAGGACTATCCTATACAGAGCTGTAGGTATATGGCTCACAAATACAGTACTATAGTCATGTGAGGACTATCCTATACAGAGCTGCAGGCATATGGCCCACAAATACAGTACTATAGTCATGTGAGGACTATCCTATACAGAGCTGTAGGTATATGGCCCACACATACAGTGCTATAGTCATGTGAGGACTATCCTATACAGAACTGCAGGTATATGGCCCACACATACAGTACTATAGTCATGTGAGGACTATCCTATACAGAGCTGCAGGTATATGGCCCACACATACAGTACTATAGTCATGTGAGGACTATCCTATACAGAGCTGCAGGTATATGGCCCACACATACAGTACTATAGTCATGTGAGGACTATCCTATACAGAGCTGCAGGTATATGGCCCACACATACAGTGCTATAGTCATGTGAGGACTATCCTATACAGAGCTGCAGGTATATGGCCCACACATACAGTACTATAGTCATGTGAGGACTATCCTATACAGAGGTGCAGGTATATGGCCCACACATACAGTGCTATAGTCATGTGAGGACTATCCTATACAGAGCTGCAGGTATATGGCCCACACACAGTCCTCACATTACTATAGTACTATCCTATACAGAGCTGCAGGTATATGGCCCACACATACAGTGCTATAGTCATGTGAGGACTATCCTATACAGAGCTGCAGGTATATGGCCCACACATACAGTGCTATAGTCATGTGAGGACTATCCTATACAGAGCTGCAGGTATATGGCCCACACATACAGTACTATAGTCATGTGAGGACTATCCTATACAGAGCTGCAGGTATATGGCCCACACATACAGTGCTATAGTCATGTGAGGACTATCCTATACAGAGCTGCAGGTATATGGCCCACACATACAGTACTATAGTCATGTGAGGACTATCCTATACAGAGCTGCAGGTATATGGCCCACACATACAGTGCTATAGTCATGTGAGGACTATCCTATACAGAGCTGCAGGTATATGGCCCACACATACAGTGCTATAGTCATGTGAGGACTATCCTATACAGAGCTGCAGGTATATGGCCCACACATACAGTGCTATAGTCATGTGAGGACTATCCTATACAGAGCTGCAGGTATATGGCCCACACATACAGTGCTATAGTCATGTGAGGACTATCCTATACAGAGCTGCAGGTATATGGCCCACACATACAGTACTATAGTCATGTGAGGACTATCCTATACAGAGCTGCAGGTATATGGCCCACACATACAGTGCTAAGTCATGTGAGGACTATCCTATACAGAGCTGCAGGTATATGGCCCACACATACAGTGCTATAGTCATGTGAGGACTATCCTATACAGAGCTGCAGGTATATGGCCCAGACATACAGTGCTATAGTCATGTGAGGACTATCCTATACAGAGCTGCAGGTATATGGCCCACACACAGTCCTCACATTACTATAGTACTATCCTATACAGAGCTGCAGGTATATGGCCCACACATACAGTGCTATAGTCATGTGAGGACTATCCTATACAGAGCTGCAGGTATATGGCCCACACATACAGTGCTATAGTCATGTGAGGACTATCCTATACAGAGCTGCAGGTATATGGCCCACACATACAGTGCTATAGTCATGTGAGGACTATCCTATACAGAGGTGCAGGTATATGGCCCCCACATACAGTGCTATAGTCATGTGAGGACTATCCTATACAGAACTGCAGGTATATGGCCCACAAATACAGTACTATAGTCATGTGAGGACTATCCTATACAGAGCTGCAGGTATATGGCCCACACATACAGTACTATAGTCATGTGAGGACTATCCTATACAGAGCTGTAGGTATATGGCCCACACATACAGTGCTATAGTCATGTGAGGACTATCCTATACAGAACTGCAGGTATATGGCCCACAAATACAGTACTATAGTCATGTGAGGACTATCCTATACAGAGCTGCAGGTATATGGCCCACACATACAGTACTATAGTCATGTGAGGACTATCCTATACAGAGCTGTAGGTATATGGCCCACACATACAGTGCTATAGTCATGTGAGGACTATCCTATACAGAGCTGCAGGTATATGGCCCACACATACAGTACTATAGTCATGTGAGGACTATCCTATACAGAGCTGCAGGTATATGGCCCACACATACAGTACTATAGTCATGTGAGGACTATCCTATACAGAGCTGCAGGTAAATGGCCCACACATACAGTGCTATAGTCATGTGAGGACTATCCTATACAGAGCTGCAGGTATATGGCCCACACATACAGTACTATAGTCATGTGAGGACTATCCTATACAGAGGTGCAGGTATATGGCCCACACATACAGTGCTATAGTCATGTGAGGACTATCCTATACAGAGCTGCAGGTATATGGCCCACACATACAGTACTATAGTCATGTGAGGACTATCCTATACAGAGGTGCAGGTATATGGCCCACACATACAGTGCTATAGTTATGTGAGGACTATCCTATACAGAGCTGCAGGTATATGGCCCACACACAGTCCTCACATTACTATAGTACTATCCTATACAGAGCTGCAGGTATATGGCCCACACATACAGTGCTATAGTCATGTGAGGACTATCCTATACAGAGCTGCAGGTATATGGCCCACACATACAGTACTATAGTCATGTGAGGACTATCCTATACAGAGGTGCAGGTATATGGCCCACACATACAGTGCTATAGTCATGTGAGGACTATCCTATACAGAGCTGCAGGTATATGGCCCAAACATACAGTGCTATAGTCATGTGAGGACTATCCTATACAGAGCTGCAGGTATATGGCCCACACATACAGTGCTATAGTCATGTGAGGACTATCCTATACAGAGCTGCAGGTATATGGCCCACACATACAGTGCTATAGTCATGTGAGGACTATCCTATACAGAGCTGCAGGTATTTGGCCAAACATACAGTACTATAGTCATGTGAGGACTATCCTATACAGAGCTGCAAGTATATGGCCCACACATACAGTGCTATAGTCATGTGAGGACTATCCTATACAGAGTTGCAGGTATATGGCCCACACATACAGTGCTATAGTCATGTGAGGACTATCCTATACAGAACTGCAGGTATATGGCCCACAAATACAGTACTATAGTCATGTGAGGACTATCCTATACAGAGCTGCAGGTATATGGCCCACACATACAGTACTATAGTCATGTGAGGACTATCCTATACAGAGCTGTAGGTATATGGCCCACACATACAGTGCTATAGTCATGTGAGGACTATCCTATACAGAACTGCAGGTATATGGCCCACAAATACAGTACTATAGTCATGTGAGGACTATCCTATACAGAGCTGCAGGTATATGGCCCACACATACAGTACTATAGTCATGTGAGGACTATCCTATACAGAGCTGCAGGTATATGGCCCACACATACAGTACTATAGTCATGTGAGGACTATCCTATACAGAGCTGCAGGTATATGGCCCACACATACAGTGCTATAGTCATGTGAGGACTATCCTATACAGAGCTGCAGGTATATGGCCCACACATACAGTACTATAGTCATGTGAGGACTATCCTATACAGAGCTGCAGGTATATGGCCCACACATACAGTGCTATAGTCATGTGAGGACTATCCTATACAGAGCTGCAGGTATATGGCCCACACATACAGTACTATAGTCATGTGAGGACTATCCTATACAGAGGTGCAGGTATATGGCCCACACATACAGTGCTATAGTCATGTGAGGACTATCCTATACAGAGCTGCAGGTATATGGCCCACACACAGTCCTCACATTACTATAGTACTATCCTATACAGAGCTGCAGGTATATGGCCCACACATACAGTGCTATAGTCATGTGAGGACTATCCTATACAGAGCTGCAGGTATATGGCCCACACATACAGTACTATAGTCATGTGAGGACTATCCTATACAGAGGTGCAGGTATATGGCCCACACATACAGTGCTATAGTCATGTGAGGACTATCCTATACAGAGCTGCAGGTATATGGCCCACACATACAGTGCTATAGTCATGTGAGGACTATCCTATACAGAGCTGCAGGTATATGGCCCACACATACAGTGCTATAGTCATGTGAGGACTATCCTATACAGAGCTGCAGGTATATGGCCCACACATACAGTGCTATAGTCATGTGAGGACTATCCTATACAGAGCTGCAGGTATATGGCCCACACATACAGTGCTATAGTCATGTGAGGACTATCCTATACAGAGCTGCAGGTATATGGCCCACACATACAGTACTATAGTCATGTGAGGACTACCCTATACAGAGCTGCAAGTATATGGCCCACACATACAGTGCTATAGTCATGTGAGGACTATCCTATACAGAGCTGCAGGTATATGGCCCACACATACAGTACTATAGTCATGTGAGGACTATCCTATACAGAGCTGCAGGTATATGGCCCACACATACAGTGCTATAGTCATGTGAGGACTATCCTATACAGAGCTGCAGGTATATGGCCCACACACAGTCCTCACATTACTATAGTACTATCCTATACAGAGCTGCAGGTATATGGCCCACACATACAGTGCTATAGTCATGTGAGGACTATCCTATACAGAGCTGCAGGTATATGGCCCACACATAGAGTGCTATAGTCATGTGAGGACTATCCTATACAGAGCTGCAGGTATATGGCCCACACATACAGTGCTATAGTCATGTAAGGACTATCCTATACAGAGGTGCAGGTATATGGCCCACACATACAGTGCTATAGTCATGTGAGGACTATCCTATACAGAACTGCAGGTATATGGCCCACAAATACAGTACTATAGTCATGTGAGGACCATCCTATACAGAGCTGCAGGTATATGGCCCACACATACAGTACTATAGTCATGTGAGGACTATCCTATACAGAGCTGTAGGTATATGGCCCACACATACAGTGCTATAGTCATGTGAGTACTATCCTATACAGAACTGCAGGTATATGGCCCACACATACAGTACTATAGTCATGTGAGGATCCCGCCCCATTCCTAGGAGTAAGAAGCAATGAACATGAGCTCCTGAATTTCCATCACTTTATACCTTGTAATGAGTCAACTGTAAGACAAAACCTGGAAAAACTCAACTCCGTGGAACATAAAAGTGATCTGGACCGAACTGGACTTTACATTTTATGAAAAAAGGAAGAATTGGAGGATTTAAAGGACAAAACAAGAATCTCCTGGAGGACACAGACTGGAAACAGCCGACATCATACATCTGACATCCTGATACCTGGACCTATAGAAGGTAGGAGAATTCTTTAACTACAACACAACCTATAGACTTGCTACAAATTAATCTTCTTATGAACAAGGATTATAATTAACATATAACTACAAAATGGAAAACACAAATTTAGAACATGTAAATGAACAAAGCCCGGAGCCAGAGACACAGGAATGCTGGGGGCCAGATCAGGAGATAACACAGGGGGGCAATAAATCCAAGATGGACTACGTTAGAGAGAATCCAGAGACTCTTTATGCAGATTTCACAAAGAAAGAACCAAAAAGAAAAACCAATGTATTATTCTATACAGACCACCCCTCAGCTTGGCGCACTGCGCTGTGCAAACGATACAAACATGTATCTAAAACCAACGATAAAGGTGTCCAGCAGATTAAAATTACCAGCCAAGCAGATGATGACACCAATGCGCTCACCATACCCCTATACAAAACTGGCACAGTCATGGCGCAGGGGACGGAGGAGATTCTGCAGCAATTTGAAAATTGTTTCTCCGATATCAAAGAGCAGGCACAAACCTATAAAGGACTACAAGCCCCAGCAGCTACCTCTAATGCTCACATAGGGATTCCCAGACAGAGCCGCCTAACCCCCGACACTTCACACCTCTCGCCCGATAACATCAGAGACTTCTTATCTCAACTAGAAAGAGACTTGGTCCAACTGAAATTAGCATGTGAAAGAAACTCACAAAGCAACGCAAATTACCAAGCAGCAAATGACACAGCCACACAGAAAATAAGGGCCGAAATGTGTGAAATGAAGTGTCAATACAAGGCAGCACTACAGGAAATGGGGGAGCTGAAAAAAGACAATGATCAACTCCGAAAGGAGATTAGAGAATTAAAAGCCCATAGCCCTGGTCATCTGAACCAGCAGGGGGCAACGAAAACATGCCAGAGAGCAGACAATATGGCCACCACTGAACCCCATCAGCAGCACCGTAGCCCACCCAAGACATCACAAAGTCCTGATACTGTCCTAATAATGGACTCAAATCCTGAAACCAGAGAGATGGAAGAGAGAACAGAACCAGCCACCAGCAAAGCCAGCACCACAGACCCTCGTCAGCAGCACCGTAGCCCACCCAAGACATCACAAAGTCCTGATACTGTCCTAATAATGGACTCAAATCCTGAAACCAGAGAGATGGAAGAGAGAACAGAACCAGCCACCAGCAAAGCCAGCACCACAGACCCTCGTCAGCAGCACCGTAGCCCACCCAAGACATCACAAAGTCCTGATATTGTCCTAATAATGGACTCAAATGGGAAGTACCTAAATACACAGCGGCTATTCCCAGGAAAACAGGTCCGTACAATCCGCTGTGCAAGTATTGAACAGGTGACAGAGGTCATCAGTAGACCACGGTTTACCAACCCAAAGCACATTATTATACACACGGGTACAAACAATCGGCCAGACCAGCAGATCGCAGAACAACTGATCAACCTGGCAAAGATGGCAAACCTAAAATTCCGGGACAGTAAAATCATTCTGTCATCGCTGCTTCCAAGAAAGGACATACCCAGGCAAACCACCCAAGCCATCAATGCAGAACTGACTGAAAAGATCAAGACTGTGCCAAACGTGACCCTGGCACAACACCTCTCCATAAACAACAGTCACCTGCACGATGATAAACACATCAACAAACAAGGGGTCAGCCTCCTGGCCAAAGAGCTGAAGGACATCGTGCTAAACAGAGACCCCGGGCCTGGATTCAACAGTGGCCATAATCACACTGAAAGACCCCCGAGAACGATAAAGCAGAAAACCCCAAGGCTACCTCCTGGAGCTGGAAACAAAGCTCTTCACCCAGTGTCAGACCATCGGAGGTGGAGACCTCCACCGAGGACACCACCAAGCCCACACAGATACATGCAGAGCAGAGATAGGGATGAGATAATAAACCTGCTCAATGCACTGCACAGAATAATAATGTGACCGGATGGAACCAAGCACCACTATAAAACTGTCAGAAATCCAGTTTGTCCCACACAGCCATACTCATTACAAGGTATATACACACAAACCACACAGAAGAATGTCTTCACTTACAATCAGCAGCTGGAATATCCAGGGTCTCAACGCCTCAACCTTTGGATCTAAAACAAAGGACCCTGATTTTATACAAAGTATGAAAAATATAGACATTCAGATCCTCCTGGAAACATGGACCAGAGCCGAAAACGAATCCCTGGTGCCTATTGGATACAAGGAATTCTTGGTCCATGCCCAGAAAAATAAAAACATCAAACAGGGCCGGGGCTCAGGAGGAGTAGCGATCTGGTATAAAGAGGAGCTCCACCAGTACATCAAACCGGTGAAGAAAGGAGACAGCCACATATGGATCAGAATCAGCAGCTCCATCCTCACCTGCCAGTCTGATGTCCACCTCTGTGCCACCTATATACCACCGCCAGAGTCCCCCTACTTCAATCCAGACTGCTTCGAGATCTTACAAAGAGAAGCCGCCCATTATCAGGCCCTGGGCAAAGTTCTCATCTTTGGAGACCTCAATGCAAGAACAGGGAGAGAGAGAGACTTCCTGACCACGGATGGAAACATCTACATACTTGGAGCAGAGAATGACGGCCAAGACCCTGTACACACTGAGAGAAACAGCTATGACAGTACAGTCAACAAAAGTGGCAGAAAGCTCCTGAACGTATGTAAAAGTTTAGGACTTCATATCCTTAATGGACGAAGCAAGGGTGACTCCTTAGGAAGGTATACACTAAACTCCCATGTAGGGAGGAGTGTAGTTGATTACGCCATTACAGACCTGAACCTGGCAGATGTCAGCGCCTTCATAGTCACCCCACAAACGCACCTGTCAGACCACAGCCAACTTCTTCTGTACATAAAATCTACAGAGAAACCATCCACTCAGAAGCCACAGCAGAGCGGCCTCTTCACCCGGCCTCCATCCTATAAATGGTCCAAAATGTCGGCACCAAGATATAAAGAAGCTTCCAGCAGACCTGAAATACAGCGGATGCTCCACCACTTCTACAACCTTGAGTACATGCCAAACCCAGAGGGAGTGAACCAAGCAGCAAAGGACCTCAACAATATATTCTACGCAATGGCCAGACTGTCTGACCTTAAAAAAGTCGACTACAAGAGACCAAAAGAAACACAGGTCAATGGCTGGTTTGACAGAGAATGTAAAGCTGTACGGAAGACCCTGAGAACAGCCTCCAACAAGAAACACAGAGACCCCAACCACCTGGGTCTGAGGGAAGCCTATGACTCCATACAAAAGCAGTACAAAACCATCCTCAGGAGGAAGAAGCAGAGTTACATCTCTACCAAGCTCAATCAACTCCAAGACGCCCTCCAAGACAACTCCTTCTGGGAACTATGGAACCACATGGGCACCAAAGACAAGAAAAACAACAACCATATCCAAAATGGCAACCTCTGGCTCCAATACTTCAGAGACCTCTATAAAGACATTCCAAAGGAAGGACTAAGCCAAGAACAGGAAAACATAATGGCGAAACTAAAAGCAATGGAGGAAAAAATCAAAAACTTCCAAAACCCGGTGGATACACCTATAACTCTACAGGAAGTAACCGAGAGACTCTCCTCCATAAGATGTAGAAAAGCCGGTGGCCTGGATGGAATCCTACCAGAAATGCTGAAGTACAGCCCACCAGAAATACAGGCTGCAATGGTTAAACTCTTCAATATTGTACTGAGTGCCGGCTACTTCCCTCGTACCTGGAACCAAGGCCTCATCACACCCATCCACAAGAGTGGGGACAGGTATGACCCAGCTAACTACAGAGGCATATGCGTCAGCAGCAACCTGGGAAAACTGTTCAACAGTATCCTGAACAAGAGGATCCTCACCTTCCTCACCGAGCACAACGTCCTCAACAAGAGCCAAGCAGGGTTCATGCCGAACCACCGCACCACTGACCACATCTATACTTTGCACAGCCTCATTCAGAGACACGTCTACAATACAAAGAATGGGAAGATATACGCCTGCTTTGTGGACTTTAAAAAGGCTTTTGATTCAGTATGGCACCCGGGCTTATTCCTGAAACTGCTGGAGAGTGGAATAGGAGGAAAGACCTACGATGTCATCAAAAGCTCCTACACCGAGAACAGCTGCAGCGTGAGTGTGAGCGGCAAAAGAACGGCTTTTTTCCAGCAGAGCCGCGGAGTAAGACAAGGCTGCAGCCTAAGCCCAACGCTCTTCAACATCTACATCAACGAGCTGGCTACCGCCCTGGAATCCTCCTCAGCACCAGGTCTCACCCTCCACGACGCCCAGGTGAAATTCCTGCTGTATGCAGATGACCTGCTGCTGCTGTCACCAACCGAGAAAGGCCTCCAGGACAACCTGAAAATCCTAGAGAAATTCAGCTCCACCTGGGCCCTACCGGTCAACCTAAAGAAAACCAACACCATGGTGTTCCAGAGGAGAAAGAGAAGATCAGACCAACACCCATCATTTATCCTCAACAACTGCGACCTCACAGGAACGGACAAATATACCTACCTGGGCCTAGAGATTCACCGGTCAGGGAACTTCAAACAAGCCATAGAGACCCTGAAAGACAAGGCCTGCAAAACCTTCTATGCCATCCGAAGGACACTCTACCATCTGAAGCCACCAGTGAGGGTCTGGCTAAAAATCTTCGACTCCATCATCGCCCCAATCCTCCTGTATGGCAGCGAAGTCTGGGGTCCTCACACCTACCCAGACTGGTCAAAGTGGGACTCCAGTCCAACAGAAATATTCCACCTGGAATTCTGCAAGCACCTTCTCCAGGTCCATCGGAGCACCTCCAACAGTGCTTGTCGGGCCGAGCTGGGCAGATTCCCTCTACACCTAACAGTTCTAAAGAGGGCGCTGTCATTCCGGGCTCACCTGCATAGGAGCAATCCAAGCTCCCACCACCATAAAGCCCTGATACATGAAGGTGAAACAGAAAAACCAGAACCCCCGGAACAGCCCAGCCAAACCCAACCGGAGCAGAACACCAATCACAACAACCTGACAAAAGCCGGAATTAGGAAGATGGCAGATGAAGGCCAGGAGAGGTATGTCAGTGACTGGAAGAATGATATCATCAGCTCACAGAAACTGACCATGTACCGGAGCCTACAGAGAGACTACAGACTGGCCCCCTATCTGGAGAAACTCCCGGACCCCAGAGACCGCCAGATCCTGAGCCGATATAGACTCAGTGCCCACAGTCTGGCCATCGAATGTGGCCGACACAGGCAGAGCTACAAGCCCAGGGAGGAAAGACTGTGCCAACACTGTGATCAGGAGGCCATAGAGGACGAAACCCACTTCCTGCTACACTGCTCCAAATACTCAGCAGTGAGGGACACTCACTTCAGGAGACTCTCACATCTCTTCCCAGACTTCATCACCATGAAGGAGGAAGAGAAAACATATATCTTGCTGGGAGAAGAAGAGAGAGCGGTGGAGATAGCAGCGCGGTATGTGAGCGAATGCCATAGACTGCGAGAAAGAGAACTATGATGCCATGGACTATAGCCCCCAACCTGGATCTGCCCCATCCACCTCCCCTATGCCATGGACTATAGCCCCCACAATGGACCTGCCCCATCCACCTCCCCTATGCCATGGACTATAGCCCCCAACCTGAACCTGCCCCATCCACCTCCCCTATGCCATGGACTATAGCCCCCAACCTGGATCTGCCCCATCCACCTCCCCTATGCCATGGACTATAGCCCCCAACCTGGATCTGCCCCATCCACCTCCCCCCACAGCTCCTACCCAACATCCCCTCAGTCCCTATCCCTATTGCCTCTATACACTTGCTTTGGCAAAACTGATGTGTATTTGGTCCTGCCAATAAAGCTTCTTTGAATCTTGAATCTTGAATCTTGACTATCCTATACAGAGGTGCAGGTATATGGCCCACAAATACAGTACTATAGTCATGTGAGGACTATCCTATACAGAGCTGCAGGTATATGGCCCACACATACAGTACTATAGTCATGTGAGGACTATCCTATACAGAGCTGTAGGTATATGGCCCACACATACAGTGCTATAGTCATGTGAGGACTATCCTATACAGAGCTGCAGGTATATGGCCCACACATACAGTACTATAGTCATGTGAGGACTATCCTATACAGAGCTGCAGGTATATGGCCCACACATACAGTACTATAGTCATGTGAGGACTATCCTATACAGAGCTGCAGGTAAATGGCCCACACATACAGTGCTATAGTCATGTGAGGACTATCCTATACAGAGCTGCAGGTATATGGCCCACACATACAGTACTATAGTCATGTGAGGACTATCCTATACAGAGCTGCAGGTATATGGCCCACACATACAGTGCTATAGTCATGTGAGGACTATCCTATACAGAGCTGCAGGTATATGGCCCACACATACAGTACTATAGTCATGTGAGGACTATCCTATACAGAGGTGCAGGTATATGGCCCACACATACAGTGCTATAGTCATGTGAGGACTATCCTATACAGAGCTGCAGGTATATGGCCCACACACAGTCCTCACATTACTATAGTACTATCCTATACAGAGCTGCAGGTATATGGCCCACACATACAGTACTATAGTCATGTGAGGACTATCCTATACAGAGCTGCAAGTATATGGCCCACACATACAGTGCTATAGTCATGTGAGGACTATCCTATACAGAGTTGCAGGTATATGGCCCACACATACAGTGCTATAGTCATGTGAGGACTATCCTATACAGAGCTGCAGGTATATGGCCCACACATACAGTGCTATAGTCATGTGAGGACTATCCTATACAGAGCTGTAGGTATATGGCCCACACATACAGTACTATAGTCATGTGAGGACTATCCTATACAGAGCTGTAGGTATATGGCCCACACATACAGTACTATAGTCATGTGAGGACTATCCTATACAGAGGTGCAGGTATATGGCCCACACATACAGTGCTATAGTCATGTGAGGACTATCCTATACAGAGCTGTAGGTGTATGGCCCACACATACAGTACTATAGTCATGTGAGGACTATCCTATACAGAGCTGCAGGTATATGGCCCACACATACAGTGCTATAGTCATGTGAGGACTATCCTATACAGAGCTGCAGGTATATGGCCCACACATACAGTGCTATAGTCATGTGAGGACTATCCTATACAGAGCTGCAGGTATATGGCCCACACATACAGTACTATAGTCATGTGAGGACTATCCTATACAGAGCTGCAGGTATATGGCCCACACATACAGTGCTATAGTCATGTGAGGACTATCCTATACAGAGCTGCAGGTATATGGCCCACACATACAGTACTATAGTCATGTGAGGACTATCCTATACAGAGGTGCAGGTATATGGCCCACACATACAGTGCTATAGTCATGTGAGGACTATCCTATACAGAGCTGCAGGTATATGGCCCACACACAGTCCTCACATTACTATAGTACTATCCTATACAGAGCTGCAGGTATATGGCCCACACATACAGTGCTATAGTCATGTGAGGACTATCCTATACAGAGCTGCAGGTATATGGCCCACACATACAGTGCTATAGTCATGTGAGGACTATCCTATACAGAGCTGCAGGTATATGGCCCACACACAGTCCTCACATTACTATAGTACTATCCTATACAGAGCTGCAGGTATATGGCCCACACATACAGTGCTATAGTCATGTGAGGACTATCCTATACAGAGCTGCAGGTATATGGCCCACACATACAGTGCTATAGTCATGTGAGGACTATCCTATACAGAGCTGCAGGTATATGGCCCACACATACAGTGCTATAGTCATGTGAGGACTATCCTATACAGAGCTGCAGGTATATGGCCCACACATACAGTGCTATAGTCATGTGAGGACTATCCTATACAGAGCTGCAGGTATATGGCCCACACATACAGTACTATAGTCATGTGAGGACTATCCTATACAGAGCTGCAAGTATATGGCCCACACATACAGTGCTATAGTCATGTGAGGACTATCCTATACAGAGTTGCAGGTATATGGCCCACACATACAGTGCTATAGTCATGTGAGGACTATCCTATACAGAGCTGCAGGTATATGGCCCACACATACAGTGCTATAGTCATGTGAGGACTATCCTATACAGAGCTGCAGGTATATGGCCCACACATACAGTGCTATAGTCATGTGAGGACTATCCTATACAGAGCTGCAGGTATATGGCCCACACATACAGTGCTATAGTCATGTGAGGACTATCCTATACAGAGCTGCAGGTATATGGCCCACACATACAGTGCTATAGTCATGTGAGGACTATCCTATACAGAGCTGCAGGTATATGGCCCACACATACAGTGCTATAGTCATGTGAGGACTATCCTATACAGAGCTGCAGGTATATGGCCCACACATACAGTACTATAGTCATGTGAGGACTATCCTATACAGAGCTGCAGGTATATGGCCCACACATACAGTGCTATAGTCATGTGAGGACTATCCTATACAGAGCTGCAGGTATATGGCCCACACATACAGTACTATAGTCATGTGAGGACTATCCTATACAGAGGTGCAGGTATATGGCCCACACATACAGTGCTATAGTCATGTGAGGACTATCCTATACAGAGCTGCAGGTATATGGCCCACACACAGTCCTCACATTACTATAGTACTATCCTATACAGAGCTGCAGGTATATGGCCCACACATACAGTGCTATAGTCATGTGAGGACTATCCTATACAGAGCTGCAGGTATATGGCCCACACATACAGTGCTATAGTCATGTGAGGACTATCCTATACAGAGCTGCAGGTATATGGCCCACACACAGTCCTCACATTACTATAGTACTATCCTATACAGAGCTGCAGGTATATGGCCCACACATACAGTGCTATAGTCATGTGAGGACTATCCTATACAGAGCTGCAGGTATATGGCCCACACATACAGTGCTATAGTCATGTGAGGACTATCCTATACAGAGCTGCAGGTATATGGCCCACACATACAGTGCTATAGTCATGTGAGGACTATCCTATACAGAGCTGCAGGTATATGGCCCACACATACAGTGCTATAGTCATGTGAGGACTATCCTATACAGAGCTGCAGGTATATGGCCCACACATACAGTACTATAGTCATGTGAGGACTATCCTATACAGAGCTGCAAGTATATGGCCCACACATACAGTGCTATAGTCATGTGAGGACTATCCTATACAGAGTTGCAGGTATATGGCCCACACATACAGTGCTATAGTCATGTGAGGACTATCCTATACAGAGCTGCAGGTATATGGCCCATACACAGTCCTCACATTACTATAGTACTATCCTATACAGAGCTGCAGGTATATGGCCCACACATACAGTGCTATAGTCATGTGAGGACTATCCTATACAGAGCTGCAGGTATATGGCCCACACATACAGTGCTATAGTCATGTGAGGACTATCCTATACAGAGCTGCAGGTATATGGCCCACACATACAGTGCTATAGTCATGTGAGGACTATCCTATACAGAGCTGCAGGTATATGGCCCACACATACAGTACTATAGTCATGTGAGGACTATCCTATACAGAGCTGCAGGTATATGGCCCACACATACAGTGCTATAGTCATGTGAGGACTATCCTATACAGAGCTGCAGGTATATGGCCCACACATACAGTGCTATAGTCATGTGAGGACTATCCTATACAGAGCTGCAAGTATATGGCCCACACATACAGTGCTATAGTCAGGTGAGGACTATCCTATACAGAGTTGCAGGTATATGGCCCACACATACAGTGCTATAGTCATGTGAGGACTATCCTATACAGAGCTGCAGGTATATGGCCCACACATACAGTGCTATAGTCATGTGAGGACTATCCTATACAGAGCTGCAGGTATATGGCCCACACATACAGTGCTATAGTCATGTGAGGACTATCCTATACAGAGCTGCAGGTATATGGCCCACACACAGTCCTCACATTACTATAGTACTATCCTATACAGAGCTGCAGGTATATGGCCCACACATACAGTGCTATAGTCATGTGAGGACTATCCTATACAGAGCTGCAGGTATATGGCCCACACATACAGTACTATAGTCATGTGAGGACTATCCTATACAGAGCTGCAGGTATATGGCCCACACATACAGTGCTATAGTCATGTGAGGACTATCCTATACAGAGCTGCAGGTATATGGCCCACACATACAGTACTATAGTCATGTGAGGACTATCCTATACAGAGCTGCAGGTATATGGCCCACACGTACAGTGCTATAGTCATGTGAGGACTATCCTATACAGAGGTGCAGGTATATGGCCCACACATACAGTGCTATAGTCATGTGAGGACTATCCTATACAGAGCTGCAGGTATATGGCCCACACATACAGTGCTATAGTCATGTGAGGACTATCCTATACAGAGCTGCAGGTATATGGCTTACACATACAGTGCTATAGTCATGTGAGGACTATCCTATACAGAGGTGCAGGTATATGGCCCACACATACAGTGCTATAGTCATGTGAGGACTATCCTATACAGAGCTGCAGGTATATGGCCCACACATACAGTGCTATAGTCATGTGAGGACTATCCTATACAGAGGTGCAGGTATATGGCCCACACATACAGTGCTATAGTCATGTGAGGACTATCCTATACAGAGCTGCAGGTATATGGCCCACACATACAGTGCTATAGTCATGTGAGGACTATCCTATACAGAGCTGCAGGTATATGGCCCACACATACAGTGCTATAGTCATGTGAGGACTATCCTATACAGAGGTGCAGGTATATGGCCCACACATACAGTGCTATAGTCATGTGAGGACTATCCTATACAGAGGTGCAGGTATATGGCCCACACATACAGTGCTATAGTCATGTGAGGACTATCCTATACAGAGGTGCAGGTATATGGCCCACACATACAGTGCTATAGTCATGTGAGGACTATCCTATACAGAGGTGCAGGTATATGGCCCACACATACAGTGCTATAGTCATGTGAGGACTATCCTATACAGAGGTGCAGGTATATGGCCCACACATACAGTACTATAGTCATGTGAGGACTATCCTATACAGAGCTGCAGGTATATGGCCCACACATACAGTACTATAGTCATGTGAGGACTATCCTATACAGAGGTGCAGGTATATGGCCCACACATACAGTGCTATAGTCATGTGAGGACTATCCTATACAGAGGTGCAGGTATATGGCCCACACATACAGTGCTATAGTCATGTGAGGACTATCCTATACAGAGGTGCAGGTATATGGCCCACACATACAGTGCTATAGTCATGTGAGGACTATCCTATACAGAGCTGCAGGTATATGGCCCACACATACAGTACTATAGTCATGTGAGGACTATCCTATACAGAGCTGCAGGTATATGGCCCACACATACAGTACTATAGTCATGTGAGGACTATCCTATACAAAGGTGCAGGTATATGGCCCACACATACAGTGCTATAGTCATGTGAGGACTATCCTATACAGAGGTGCAGGTATATGGCCCACACATACAGTGCTATAGTCATGTGAGGACTATCCTATACAGAGGTGCAGGTATATGGCCCACACATACAGTGCTATAGTCATGTGAGGACTATCCTATACAGAGGTGCAGGTATATGGCCCACACATACAGTACTATAGTCATGTGAGGACTATCCTATACAGAGCTGCAGGTATATGGCCCACACATACAGTACTATAGTCATGTGAGGACTATCCTATACAGAGCTGCAGGTATATGGCCCACACATACAGTACTATAGTCATGTGAGGACTATCCTATACAGAGCTGCAGGTATATGGCCCACACACAGTCCTCACATTACTATAGTACTATCCTATACAGAGCTGCAGGTATATGGCCCACACATACAGTACTATAGTCATGTGAGGACTATCCTATACAGAGCTGCAGGTATATGGCCCACACACAGTCCTCACATTACTATAGTACTATCCTATACAGAGGTGCAGGTATATGGCCCACACATACAGTACTATAGTCATGTGAGGACTATCCTATACAGAGCTGCAGGTATATGGCCCACACATACAGTACTATAGTCATGTGAGGACTATCCTATACAGAGGTGCAGGTATATGGCCCACACATACAGTGCTATAGTCATGTGAGGACTATCCTATACAGAGGTGCAGGTATATGGCCCACACATACAGTACTATAGTCATGTGAGGACTATCCTATACAGAGGTGCAGGTATATGGCCCACACATACAGTGCTATAGTCATGTGAGGACTATCCTATACAGAGGTGCAGGTATATGGCCCACACATACAGTGCTATAGTCATGTGAGGACTATCCTATACAGAGGTGCAGGTATATGGCCCACACATACAGTGCTATAGTCATGTGAGGACTATCCTATACAGAGCTGCAGGTATATGGGCCACACATACAGTACTATAGTCATGTGAGGACTATCCTATACAGAGCTGCAGGTATATGGCCCACACATACAGTACTATAGTCATGTGAGGACTATCCTATACAGAGGTGCAGGTATATGGCCCACACATACAGTGCTATAGTCATGTGAGGACTATCCTATACAGAGCTGCAGGTATATGGCCCACACATACAGTACTATAGTCATGTGAGGACTATCCTATACAGAGGTGCAGGTATATGGCCCACACATACAGTGCTATAGTCATGTGAGGACTATCCTATACAGAGCTGCAGGTATATGGCCCACACATACAGTACTATAGTCATGTGAGGACTATCCTATACAGAGGTGCAGGTATATGGCCCACACATACAGTGCTATAGTCATGTGAGGACTATCCTATACAGAGCTGCAGGTATATGGCCCACACACAGACCTCACACTACTATGGTACTATCACATACAGAGCTGCAGGTATATGGACCACACGTAGTACTATAGTATTGTGAGAACTATGTGTAGTATATATATCACGCCATGGAAGGAAGGTGCCCAGCGTGCAACGCAAAGGGAGCTGGTAAAGGGAAGCCCTGACAGTAGGGAGAGGGAGAACACTCACCTTATGCTGACACCAGGGCTCCTTAGCGCCCTAGATTCGTCCTTCCCTATGTAAACCATCATGTGCCTAAGCCCTTGATGACCCTGGGTCTTAGCCCCAGATAGAGAGCTGGGCAGAAGAGCACTGGTCTTACTACGAAAACAAGACAACACAGGGAAAGAGGCAGACGGGGGAAACTCACAAAGTAATGGAAATCCAGAAGAATCAAAAGGAACACAACTTCACCAAGAATTCTACAGCGTCTCCAGGAACACCACAACTACCCCAGGTAAGCAAGGCACAGGACAGATAAACCTATTGCTGGCATGGGAAGAAGCCAGAAGTGAGATTAAATAGTGACGGGTTTGTGTACCAATAAGCAGCAGCTGAGTCCAAAGCCAAATGGAATGTCAGCAGACTAAAATCAAGAGCTCTTAACGCCTTTTGTACCAAAAGAAACAGTAAACCTGCACCACTCGTGAATAGTTGAGTAGACTCCAAGGAGGACCTGTGATCAGCTAATCTCTGATGTTCTGATCCTAGGTGCACAACAGGTCCCAGTAGGGTGCGGCACCCTCCTGACAGTACCCTCACTTATACCAGGGGCCTTCGGACCAGGTTTATCCAGCTGAGCTACATGAAAACACCAAACCAATCTACCGGCATTAACTTCAGATGCCTTTACCCACACTCTCTCCTCCGGACCATAACATTTCCAATGCACCAGGTATTGGGAGTGAAAAACAGACAAAACGAGAATCAACAATTCTAGCCACCTGAAATTCTAAATTACTGTCCACCATGACTGGAGGCAGCGGCAAGTGTGATGGATCAGATGACACAACATACTTTTTAAGCAATGATCTGTGAGAGACATTGTAAATCTTAAAGGGAACCTGTCACCCCGATTTTTCAGTACGAGATAAAAATACTGTTAAATAGGGCCTGAGCTGTGCGTTTCTATAGTGTATTTTGTGCACCCTGATTCCCCACCTATGCTGCCGAAATAACTTACCAAAGTCGCCATTTTCGCCTGTCAATCAGGCTGGTCAGGTCATATGGGCGTGGCGACATCGCTGTTTCTTCCCCCAGATCTTGCATATATTTCCATTGGTGGCGTAGTGGTTTGCGCATGCCCATCTTCTGAATCCACTGGGCAGGAGAAGAAAAAACGCGCGATCGGCGCTATTTACCTGGTGATCTATGGGGGCGGCCATCTTCCTGAGGCCGCGCGTGCGCATATGGAGTCCTCTGCTGCCCGGGGCTTCAGGAAAATGGCCGCGGGATGCCGCACGTGCGCAGATGGAGATCGCGGCGGCCGCCCCCAAAACGGCGACTTTGGTAAGTTATTTCGGCAGCATAGGTGGGGAATCAGGGTACACAAAATACACTATAGTAACGCACAGCTCAGGCCCTATTTAACAGTATTTTTTATCTCGTACTGAAAAAACTGGGTGACAGGTTCCCTTTAAGTGCTTGTGGTAACTCAAGGCAGAAAGCCACAGGATTAATGACAGCGACCACCATATATGGACCAATGAACCTAGGACCCAGTTTCCGGGAAGGAACTTTCAACTTGATGTTTTTAGTGGACAACCACACAGTCATTCACACAAAGGTCCAGACCCGATATATGCTTTTTATCAGCCACACATTTATATCTATCTCCCATCACCTTCAAGTTGTTCTGTACCCTTTGCCATACAAAAGAGAGCGACATAGAAAAACGCTCCTCCCAGTCTTCGTCTTCGACGAAGACTCATCACTGCTGAGAGCACAGAAATGGGGGGTTAAAACCATTTTCATCAAAAAATGGGTACCGTATATACTCGAGTATAAGCCGAGAATTTCAGCCCATTTTTTCTAGGCTTTAATTGCCCCTCTCGGCTTATACTCGAGTCATTCCCAGGGGTCGGCAGGGGAGGGGGAGCGGAGCTGTGTAATAATACTCACCTGCTCCTGGCGCGGTCCCTGCACGTCTTGTCCCCAGTGCCGGCAGCTTCTTCCTGTAGTGAGCGGTCACATGGTACTGCTCATTACAGTAATGAATATGGACCCAACTCCACTCCCATAGGGGTGGAGTCGCATATTGAATATAGCAACTGCCGGGGGCCTGAGCGACGAGAGGTGAGTATGTGATATTTTTTATCGCAGCAACAGCATATGGGGCAAATGTGTCTATGGAGCATCTTATGGGGCCATAATCAGCATTTGTGGAGCATTATGGGGCAAATGTCTGTATGGAGCATCTTATGGGGCCATAATCAGCATTTGTGGAGCATTATACTGGGCAAATGTGTCTATGGAGCATCTTATGGGGCTATAATCAGCATTGGTGCAGCATTATATGGGGCAAATGTCTGTACGGAGCATCTTATGGGGTCATATTCAACATTTGTGCAGTATTATATGGGGCGTATTTTAATATGGAGCATCTTATGGGGCCCATCATGAACTTTATGGAGCATTATATGGGGCTCCTGGTTCAATATGGATATTCAAAAACACTTAACCTACTGATGTCTCAATCAATTTTACTTTTATTGGTATCTATTTTTATTTTTGACATTTACCGGTAGCTGCTGCATTTTCCACCCTAGGCTTATACTCAAGTCATTAAGTTTTCCCAGTTTTTTGTGGCAAAATTAGGGGTCTCGGCTTATACTCGAGTACATACGGTACTTACCCGTGGACTCATGGCGATGATTATTTAGAGCAAATTCTGACAATGGTAAGTAACATGATCAATCTTCCTCGTTTTCAGAAACAAAACACCTAAGGTATGTCTCAACGCTTTGATTTATAAATTCGGTCTGACCATTAGACTGCGGATGGAAAGCCGAGAAAAAAAGATAGATGCTCACCTTCCCAACTGTTTTTGGGCACCGAAGCTGATGAACTCCGGTAACTCCGATGAACTCTCAGTGATGCACTGCAGGAGCGATTACCTCCTGTCAGTGTATCGCCAGAGGCCGGGTAGAGCGGTCATATCTCCCAATATGACCGGAGAGGAGAAGCAGAAACAGTGCAGAATTTTACACAAGCAGTTCCTCCTCCCTGCAGGCCCGGATCCAAAATAGCCGCGGGGCTGCATCCGGGTCCTGCAGGGAGGTGGCTTACCAGCGCCTGCTCAGAACAAGCGCCAGGAAGCCTCCAGGAGTGCACGTCAGATCGCTGATCTGACACAGTGCACAGCACAGTTTCAGATCAGCGATCTGTCACTATAACATGATGCCCCCCTGCACATGTGTAAATATATACAGTATATATGTATACATATATATATATATATATATTTTTTTTTTTTCCCCATAAATACATTTTTTTATCTAAATTAAAAAAAAAAAAAACAATAAAAGCCTTCAGTGAACACCGTAAAAGAAAAAATAAAAGCAGGCAAAAAACAACACTTTATCATACCGCCGAAGTGGAATAACACGAGATCAAAAAGACGGATATAAATAACCATGGTACCGCTGAAAACGTCATCTTGTCCCGCAATAAACGAGCCGCCCTACAGCAACATCAGCAAAAAAATAAAAAAGTTATAGTCCTCAGAATAAAGCGATGCAAAAATAATTATTTTTTCTATAAATTAGTTTTTATCGTATAAAAGCGCCAAAACATTAAAAAATTATATAAATGAGGCATCGCTGTAATCGTACTGACCCGAAGAATAAAACTGCTTTATCAATTTTACCAAACGCGGAACGGTATAAACGCCTCCCCCAAAAGAAATTCATGAATAGCTGGTTTTTGGTCATTCTGCCTCACAAAAATCGGAATAAAAAGCTGTCAAAAATTGTCACGTGCCCGAAAATGTTACCAATAAAAACGTCAACTCGTCCCGCAAAAAACAAGACCTCACATGACTCTGTGGACCAAAATATGGAAAAATTATAGCTCTCAAAATGTGGTAATGCAAAAAATATTTTTTTTGCAATAAAAAGCGTGTTTTAGTGTGCGACGGCTGCCAATCATAAAAATCCACTAGAAAACCAGCTATAAATAGTAAATCAAACCCCCTTCATCACCCCCATTTATTTCCATTTTCCCATTAGGGTTAGGGTTATGGCTAGGGTTAGGTTAGGGTTAGGGCTACAGTTAGCGTTGGGGCTAAAGTTAGGGTTACAGTTGGGGCTAATGTTAGGGTTAGGATTACATTAACGGTTGGGATTAGGGTTAGGGGTGTGTCAGGGTTAGGGGTGTGGTTAGGGTTACCGTTGGGATTAGGGTTAGGGGTGTTTTTGGATTAGGGTTTCAGTAATAATTGGGGGTTTCCACTGTTTAGGCACATCGGGGACTCTCCAAACGTGACATGGCGTCCGATCTCAATTCCAGCCAATTCTGCGTTGAAAAAGTAAAACAGTGCTCCTTCCCTTCCGTGCTCTCCTGTGCACCCAAACAGGGGTTTACCCCAACATAACATATGGGGTATCAGCGTACTCAGGACACATTGGACAACAACTTTTGGGGTCCAATTTCTCCTGTTACCCTTGGGAAAATATAAAACTGGGCGCTAAAAAATAATTTTTGTGGAAAAAAAAAAGATTTTTTATTTTCACGGCTCTGTGTTATAAACTGTAGTGAAACATTTGGGGGTTCAAAGTTCTCACAACACACCTAGATAAGTTCCGTGAGGGGTCTAGTTTCCAATATGGGCTCACTTGTGGGGGGTTTCTACTGTTTAGTTACATCAGGGGCTCTGCAAATGCAACATGACACCTGTAGACCAATCCATATAAGTCTGCATTCCAAATGGAGCTCCTTCCCTTCCGAGCTCTCCCATGCGCCCAAACGGTGGATCCCCACCACATATTTCATATCAGCGTACTCAGGACAAATTGGACAACAACTTTTGGGGTCCAAATTCTCCTGTTACCCTTGGGAAAATACAAAACTGGGGGCTAAAATATAATTTTTGTGGGAAAAAAAATAATTTTTATTTTCACAGCTCTGCGTTATAAACTGTAGTGAAATACTTGGGGGTTCACAGCTCTCGCAACACATCTAGGTGAGTTCCTTAGGGGGTCTAGTTTCCAAAATAGTGTCACTTGTGCAGGGTTTCAATGTTTAGGCACATCAGTGGCTCTCCAAACGCAACATGGCGCCCCATCTCTATTCCAGTCAATTTTGCATTGAAAAGTCAAATGGTGCTCCTTCCCTTCCGAGCTCTGCCATGCGCAAAAAACAGTGGTTTACCCCCACATATGGGGTATCAGAGTACTCAGGACAAATTGTGCAACAACTTTTGGCGTCCAATTTCTTCTCTTACCCTTGGGAAAATAAAAAATTGGGGGCGAAAAGATAATTTGTGAAAAAATGTGATTTTTTTATTATAAACTTCTGGGAAGCATTTGGTTGGTCAAAGTGCTCACCACCAGGGTGGATAACAATCAATGTTTGTTTTTTTTTTTAAATCTAAAAAAAATCTGATTTTTTTTATTTAAATCGGATTTTTTTCAATAAACTGCTTTTTGAGGAAAATATTTTACCATCCAAAGGTTCTTCCATCATGAGATAAAGCTGAGTTGTTTAACTCAGTAGAATAAAGGCTGTATATGTGTAACATTCACAATGCCATGCTCTTCCAGAGGTTTCTGTAGGATTAGTGGGCAGTTTCTCTCCTATATTATCACAGACGCTCGCTTTACTTACGCAGTTCTCAAAACTGAATTTGACTCCGCAGAGGTCCCAGCCTCTTCTTCACGGCAAAAATGTTACAACATGAACAGAGTTGAGAAAAAGACCTTAATCCTATTGTTCTACAAACCTATGAATACAGAATCAACCCCTTCAGTGCCAAGTCCAAGAAGTTAGACAATATGTTTCTGATTGTTTGGAGTGGAATAGATCTGCACAACACAAGAAGAATGTGAATCTAAGTGTGAGGAGGAGGAAGGGCAAGCAGACAAGAAAATGAAAGTGAAACTTTGAGCACAATACTGCAGCATAGCCACAGACAGACAAGTCTGGATCTGTTTGTGTGTACGATCTGAGGTTTATTACATTCTTTCCTTATAATGGCAGCAGGCCGTAAAAGAGACCCAGTTTGGGAATATTTTAATGAAGCTCCTTCGCCTATCGGTAAGGCAGGCATGCGTGCAAAATGCAAACGATGCAACAAAGAGATGCAAGGCCTGGTGGCGCGAATGAGGCAACATCATGAGAAGTGCGGTGATGAAGATGACCAAAGAAACACTTCTGAACAGGCAGGATCTTCAGGTTGGTAAACATTTTTATTGAATCCTATTTCTAAAGACTGAACTGTCATGTGTGAGAAAAATTATATTTCTTATTATTACTGCATGTTACTGTCATTTGGTACAGTTATGAAGAAAAACAAATATTCCTTTTGGGGCAGTGGCAGTGATGTGTTGTGTACAATAAGCATAAATTGTATAAACAATAAAATAACAGCATTGACTTTTTTTGTTTAGGGGAATTCATGGATTCTGGAAACTATCCACCTCCAAGATCACCATCATCCTGTTCTACAGTTTCAGAGTTATCCATCCAGGATAGTGCTTCATTAGCAGCAGCATCATCATCAGACACCCACAGCCACATATCACCATCACCCAAAAGGAAGAAAAAACCTTTACCTCCTGGAACCACCATAGATAGGTTTGTGATAAGAACTAGCAGATTAGAAAAAGAGTTGATTGATGAAAAAATTGCCCAGTTTATTTATGCAACGAACTCTTCTTTCCGTCTGACTGAGAACCCACATTTCATTAATATGGTTCAGTCACTGAGACCAGGATACAGTCCACCCAGCAGAGCTGATGTTGCAGGGAAACTGCTGGATCAAGTGTATGACTGAGAAATGGAACAATGTGCAACAGCTCTGGAGGGTAAAATTGTTAACCTAAGTATTGATGGGTGGAGTAATGTCCACAATGATCCTATTGTATGTGCTTGTATAACAACAGAAGAAGGTAAAGTCTTCTTTGCACAAACAACTGATAGGTCAGGAAATGCACACACAGCAGAATACTTACAAGAAGTGGCAGTAAAAGCTATAACGACATGTGAACAAAAATTCAAATGTCTAGTACGCAGTTTGGTCACTGACAATGCTGCAAACGTATCCAAGATGAGAAGAGATTTAGAAGAGCAGGGAGGGAATACAAAGCTGCTAATAACATATGGTTGCAGTGCTCATTTGCTGCACCTCTTAGCCAAAGACTTAAGTGTTCCAGAAATAAAGGCTAATGTTGTTGAAATTGCTAAATACTTCCGTAATAATCATTTTGCTGCAGCAGCTCTGAAAAGGATGGGTGGAACCAAGCTAACACTCCCACAAGATGTTAGATGGAACTCTGTGGTGGACTGTTTTGAGCAGTATATCAAAAACTGGCCTATTCTGATGACACTTTGTGAAGAAAATCGAGATAAAATAGATGGCACTGTCACGGCCAAAATCCTCAACATTGGGCTTAAGAGAAATGTTGAACATATGCTGAGCTTCCTGAAACCCATCTCTCAAGCTTTAAACAAAATACAGAAAAATAGCTGTTTTATTGCGGATGCTGTTGAAATTTGGAAGGAACTGAGTGAACACTTAAAAACAGAACTACACATGGACAGAATTAAATTACAAGCAGTAAACAAACGAATGGGACAAGCACTGACTCCAGCTCATTTTTGGCAAATATTGTCAATATCCAATATCAGGGTCAAAACCTAAGTGCTGAGGAAGAGGAGTTAGCTATGACATGGGTATCCAGCAATCATCCATCTTTAATGCCAACTATAATAAACTTAAAATGACTTCAAATGAGATGTGGTCCCTAAAAAATGTTGTTGTAAAAATGAGAAATTGCTGGTCAACTTTTAACCCTTATAACTTCCTAACAAAAAAAAAATTTTGGTTCCAAAATTGTGCTGATGTAAAGTAGATATGTGGGAAATGTTACTTATTAAGTATTTTGTGTGACATATCTCTGTGATTTAATTGCATAAAAATTCAAATTTGGAAAATTGCAAAATTTTCATAATTTTCGCCAAATTTCCATTTTTTTCACAAATAAACGCAGGTAATATCAAAGAAATGTTACCACTATCGTGAAGTACAATACGTCACGAGAAAACAATGTCAGAATCACCGGGATCCGTTGATGCGTTCCAGAGTTCTAACCTCATAAAGGGACATTGGTCAGAATAGTAAAAATTGGCCCAGTCATTAACGTGCAAACCACCCTTGGGGGTAAAGGGGTTAATGGTGTTGCAGCCTCTTGGCCTTTCAGAAAAGGTGGGTATGTACTGACAGACCATCTGACACTTAGATTGCACACAGGTGGACTTCCTTTCACTAAGCATGTGACTTATGAAGGTAATTGGTTGCACCAGAAGTTTTTTGAGGCTTCATCGCAAAAGGAGTGAATACATATGCACATGAAATCACCAAGAAAAAGGCAGAGATGCTTACCTGCCCAGGCCTCATAACAAATGCACTATCAGGGTGCAGAGGACCCAATTAAAGATGGCGGTTACACAGGCCCAGATGGCTCTGTAAACTGTGGCCTCTGTTCACACATTTTAGTGCATTTTAGTTAGCACTGGGCAGCCCGCCTGATCTAAGAGTATGGACGTCATTAATAGGCTGTGAGCCAGATGCTCTGCATCTCTTGTGTGTGAACATTTCCGCATACAGACTGTATCTTTTTGTGCACTGGTGTACCAAATGGCCAATCCCTGATTGTAGGCTGGCTGTCTCATCGGTATTACTGCACCTGTGTAGCCGCCATCTTTAAATGGGTCCACTGCACCCTGATAGTGCATTTGTTTTGTGGCCTGGGCAGGTAAGCGTCTCTGCCTTTTCCTTGGTGTTTTTATTATAGATTTTTGGAGGATTTTCAAGTCCTCTTTTTGTGGTTTTGACATATGCACATGCCAATTTTTAGTTATTTGATCCCATAAATTTAATTTTTGCCTATATTTTTCTTGACTTCACCACCTTAGACTATTTATGGCTGATGCATCACACATAAATCGGAATACAAAAATATTTAAACACAGGTTGCAATGTTACAAAATAGGAAAAAGGGCAAGGCATAGCCAGAGCTCATGAATTTTGAGTCCTACAAAGCAGGAGCTCATCACTGAGTGGACTATCAGAACTGTAGCAGATGAAACACTGGTTTTATCAAAATTACAGAAATAAGTCCAGTATCTAATACATTGGCTCTAATTGGGATGAAGTTTTGTGCCATTCATCCATTCGTTTTTCTTTTATGAATAAATTGATATCTTTGTGTTCTGTACACACGTTACATGCCATTTAAGGTGGCTCTACTTGACTGTTCTCAGTGGGGCAGAAAAGACCTGATGAAAGGGTCTCCAAGAAATTTAATACACACACTGTGAAATATATCCGCTGCATAAATTGACCAGTGCTCAGATGTCACTGCAAATTTCACACTTTGAAATGCAAATACATTGCATTTAGGGCTCAGATGGTTTGACAGAAGAGAGTGTCATTCTTGAGCAGCTTAGGTGGTGATGTTGGCGCATTATATCACCACACAAGTAGGTGCTAACAGGGCCGGCGTCAGCACCCGGGCAAGTGCCGGGGCCCTGGCGAGACGGGGGGAACCATTTACGGTAGTAACAGTACATTACACACACACACTGATGGGCTCCTGGGGGGCCCCCACAGCCAGACTACATCCCTGTGCTGTGTTTGTGTGTGACAGTCAACTCCCAGCCACCCAGGACTCGGAGGCGCCGAGGCAGAGCACATCCGTCATCCCCGCCCGGCAGCAAGCCGCACAGAGCTCCTGCGCAGCTGCACAAATACTCACCGTCACCGTCGTCAGGCCCGTCACCATGGATACGAGTCACTTCCGCCGGCCAGCAGTCATCTGTGTAATCACTTCCGGCTCGGTGGGAGCTCGTCATCCTAAGAGCTCGTCGTTCACCATCCACTCCAGGTCCAGCGCCAACTGCCAAGCAAGACGAGCAGCAGTCAGGTGCACGGACGGTGCACGCACCCTCTGTCCACAACGGGGGCAACGGCGTGACGGTGAACTGAAGCTGTGAGTGAGGGTGCACTGTCTTCCACTTGGGATGTGTTATACTACGTGGCTGTGTTATATGCTACGTGGGCTGTGTGTTATATACTACGTGGGCTGTGTGTTATATACTACGTGGGCTGTGTGTTTTAACTACTTGGGCTGTGTTATATACTGCGTGGCTGTGCTATATACAACGTGGCTGTGTGTTATACTACGTGGCTGTGTTATATACTAAGTGGGCTGTGTTATATACTGCGTGGCTGTGCTATATACAACGTGGCTGTGTGATATACTATGTGGCTGTGTGATATACTACGTGGCTGTGATATACCACGTAGGCTGTGTGATATACTACGTGTCTGTGTGTTATATACTACTTGGGCTGTGTTATATACTATGTGGGCTGTTAGATGCTACGTGGCTGTGCTATATACTACGTGGGCTGTGCAATGTATGAACATATACAGTTGTGGCCAAAAGTATTGCCACCCCTGCAATTCTGTCAGATAATACTCAGTTTCTTCCTGAAAATGATTGCATTCACAAATTCTTTGGTATTATTATCTTCATTTAATTTGTCTTAAATGAAAAAACATAAAAGAGAATGAAGCAAAAAAGCAAACATTGATCATTTCACACAAAACTCCAAAAATGGGCCAGACAAAAGTATTGGCACCCACAGCCTAATACTTGGTTGCACAACCTTTAGCCAAAATAACTGCGACCAACCACTTCCTGTAACCATCAATGAGTGTCTTACAATGCTCTGCTGGAATTTTAGACCATTCTTCTTTGGCAAACTGCTCCAGGTCCCTGATATTTGAAGGGCGCCTTCTCCAAACTGCCATTTTTAGATCTCTCCACAGTTGTTCTATGGGATTCAGGTCTGGACTCATTGCTGGCCACCTTAGAAGTCTCCAGTGCTTTCTATCAAACCATTTTCTAGTGCTTTTTGAAGTGTGTTTTGGGTCATTGTCCTGCTGGAAGACCCATGACCTCTGAGGGAGACCCAACTTTCTCACACTGGGCCCTACATTATGCTGCAGAATTTGTTGGTAGTCTTCAGACTTCATAATGCCATGCACACGGTCAAGCAGTCCAGTGCCAGAGGCAGCAAAGCAACCCCAAAACATCAGGGAACCTCCGCCATGTTTGACTGTAGGGACCGTGGTTTTTTCTTTGAATGCCTCTTTATTTCTCCTGTAAACTCTATGTTGATGCCTTTGCCCAAAAAGCTCTACTTTTGTCTCATCTGACCAGAGAACATTCTTCCGTTTTAGGCTTTTTCAGGTAAGTTTTGGCAAACTGCAGCCTGGCTTTTTATGTCTCCGGGTAAGAAGTGGGGTCTTCCTGGGTCACCTACTATACAGTCCCTTTTCATTCAGATGCCTTCGGGTAGTATGGGTTGACACTGTTGTACCCTCGGACTGCAGGGCAGCTTGAACTTGTTTGGATGTTAGTCGAGGTTCTTTATCCAACATCCGCATAATCTTGCGTTGAAATCTCTTGTCAATTTTTCCTTTTCCGTCCACATCTAGGGAAGTTAGCCACAGTGCCTTGGGCTTTAACCCCTTCCCGACCCATGACGCCACGTAGGCGTCATGAAAGTCGGTGCCAATCCGACCCATGACGCCTATGTGGCGTCATGGAAAGATCGCGTCCCTGCAGGCTGGGTGAAAGGGTTAACTCCAATTTCACCCGATCTGCAGGGACAGGGGGAGTGGTAGTTTAGCCCAGGGGGGGTGGCTTCACCCCCTCGTGGCTACGATCGCTCTGATTGGCTGTTGAAAGTGAAACTGCCAATCAGAGCGATTTGTAATATTTCACCTATTATAACGGGTGAAATATTACAATCCAGCGATGGCCGATGCTGCAATATCATCGGCCATGGCTGGAAATACTAATGTGCCCCCACCCCACCCCACCGATCGCCCCCCAGCCCCCCGATCTGGCCGGTACACTGCTCCGGCTCCCCTCCATCCAGTGCTCCGCTCCCCCCCGTGCTCTTGTCCGCTCCCCCCGTGCTCCAATCACCCCCCCGTGCTCCAATCACCCCCCCTGCATTCCGATCCACCCCCCCGTGCTCTGTTCCACCCCCCCGTGCTCCGTTCCAGCCCCCCCGTGCTCCGTTCCAGCCCCCCCGTGCTCCGTTCCACGCCCCCGTGCTCCGTTCCACGCCTGCCGCGCTCCGATTCCCCCCCGCGCTCCGATCCCCCCCCACGTGGTCCCCCCCCCACCCCATCATACTTACCGATCCTGCCGGGGTCCCGTCCGTCTTCTCCCCGAGCGCCGCCATCTTCCAAAATGGCGGGCGCATGCGCAGTGCGCCCGCCGAATCTGCCGGCCGGCAGATTCGTTCCAAAGTGCATTTTGATCACTGAGATAGATTATATCTCAGTGATCAAAATAAAAAAAATAATACATGACCCCCCCCCCCCTTTGTCACCCCCATAGGTAGGGACAATAAAAAAATAAAGAAATTTTTTTTTTTCCACTAATGTTAGAATAGGGGTAGGGTTAGGGGTAGGGTTAGGGTTAGGGGTAGGGTTAGGGTTAGGGGTAGGGCTAGGGGTAGGGTTAGGGCTAGGGTTAGGGTTTCGGTATGTGCACACGTATTCTGGTCCTCTGCGGATTTTTCCGCTGCGGATTTGATAAATCCGCAGTGCTAAACCGCTGCGGATTTATGGCGGATTTACCCCGTTTTTTTCTGCGCATTTCACTGCGGTTTTACAATTGCGATTTTCTATTTGAGCAGTTGTAAAACCGCTGCGGAATCCGCACAAAGAAGTGACATGCTGCGGAATGTGTACAGCGATTTTTGTTTCCCATAGGTCTACATTGAACTGTAAACTCATGGGAAACTGCTGCGGATCTGCAGCGTTTTCCGCAGTGTGCACATACCTTTAGAATTAGGCTATGTGCACACGGTGCGAATTTGGCTGCGGATTGGCCGCTGCGGATTCGCAGCAGTATTCCATCAGGTTTACAGTACCATGTAAACATATGAAAAACCAAATCCGCTGTGCCCATGGTGCAGAAAATACCGCGCGGAAACGCTGCGTTGTATTTTCCGCAGCATGTCAATTCTTTGTGCGGATTCCGCGGCGTTTTACACCTGTTCCTCAATAGGAATCCGCAGTTGAAATCCGCACAAAAAACACTGGAAATCCGCGGAAAATCCGCAGGTAAAACGCAGTGCCTTTTACCCGCGGATTTTTCAAAAATGGTGCGGAAATATCTCACACGAGTCCGCAACGTGGGCACATAGCCTTAGGGTTAGGGTTGGAATTAGGGTTGTGGTTAGGGTTGTGATTAGGGTTATGGCTACAGTTGGGATTAGGGTTAGGGGTGTGTTGGGGTTAGTGTTGGAGGTAGAATTGAGGGGTTACCACTGTTTAGGCACATCAGGGGTCTCCAAACGCAACATGGCGCCACCATTGATTCCAGCCAATCTCGTATTCAAAAAGTCAAATGGCGCTCCCTCACTTCCGAGCCCTGACATGTGCCCAAACAGTGGTTTACCCCCACATATGGGGTATCAGTGTACTCAGGATAAACTGCGCAACAATTACTGGGGTCCAATTTCTCCTGTTACCCTTGTGAATCTAAAAAAATGCTTGCTAAAACATCATTTTTGAGGAAAGAAAAATGATTTTTTATTTTCACGGCTCTGCGTTGTAAACGTCTGTGAAGCACTTGGGGGTTCAAAGTGCTCACCACATATCTAGATAAGTTCCTTGGGGGGTCTAGTTTCTAAAATGTGGTCACTTGTGGGGGGTTTCTACTGTTTAGGCACACCAGGGGCTCTGCAAACGCAATGTGACGCCCGCAGACCATTCCATCAAAGTCTGCATTTCAAAAGTCACTACTTCCCTTCTGAGCCCCGACGTGTGCCCAAACAGTGGTTTACCCCCACACATGGGGTATCAGCGTACTCAGGAGAAACTGGACAACAACTATTGGGGTCCAATATCTCCTGTTACCCTTGGGAAAATAAAAAATTCTGGGCTAAATAATTATTTTTGAGGAAAGAAAACGTATTTATTATTTTCACGGCTCTGCATTATAAACTTCTATGAAGCACTTGGGGGTTCAAAGTGCTCACCACACATCTAGATAAGTTCCTTTCGGGGTCTAGTTTCCAAAATGGGGTCACTTGTGGGGGGTTTCTACTGTTTAGGCACATCAGGGGCTCTGCAAACGCAACGTGACGCCCGCAGAGCATTCCATCAAAGTCTGCATTTCAAAACGTCACTACTTCACTTCCGAGCCCCGGCATGTGCCCAAGCAGTGATTTACCCCCACATATGGGGTATCAGCGTACTCAGGAGAAACTGGACAACAACTTTTGGGGTCAAATTTCTCCTGTTACCCTTGGGAAAATAAAAAATTGCAGGCTAAAAGATCATTTTTGAGAAAATAATTTTTTATTTTCATGGCTCTGCGTTATAAACTTCTGTGAAGCACTTGGGTGTTCCAAGTCCTCAGCACACATCTAGATTAGTTCCTTTGGGGGTCTAGTTTCCAAAATGGGGTCATTTCTGGGGGATCTCCAATGTTTAGGCACACAGGGGCTCTCCAAACGTGACATGGTGTCCGCTAATGATTGGAGCTAATTTTCCATTTAAAAAGCCAGATGGCGTGCCATCCCTTCCGAGCCCTGCCGTACGCCCAAACAGTGGTTTACCCCCACATATGGGGTATCAGCGTACTCAGGACAAACTGGACAACAATATTTGGGGTCCAATTTCTCCTATTATCCTTGGCAAAATAGGAAATTCCAGGCTAAAAAATCATTTTTGAGGAAAGAAAAATTATTTTTTATTTTCATGGCTCTGCGTTATAAACTTCTGTGAAGCACCTGGGGGTTTAAAGTGCTCAATATGCATCTAGATAAGTTCCTTGGGGGGTCTAGTTTCCAAAATGGGGTCACTTGTGGGGGAGCTCCAATGTTTAGGCACACAGGGGCTCTCCAAACGCGACATGGTGTCCGCTAACAATTGGAGCTAATTTTCCATTCAAAAAGTCAAATGGCGCGCCTTCCCTTCCGAGCCCTGCCGTGTGCCCAAACAGTGGTTTACCCCCACATATGAGGTATCGGCGTACTCGGGAGAAATTGCCCAACAAATTTTATGATCCATTTTATCCTACTGCCCATGTGAAAATGAAAACATCACTGCTCTAGAGGAGATCTGCATGGAGGAATGGGCCAACATACCAACAACAGTGTGTGGCAACCTTGTGAAGACTTACAGAAAACGTTTGACCTCTGTCATTGCCAACAAAGGATATATTACAAAGTATTGAGATGAAATTTTGTTTCTGACCAAATACTTATTTTCCACCATAATATGCAAATAAAATGTTAAAAAAACAGACAATGTGATTTTCTGGATTTTTTTTTCTCAGTTTGTCTCCCATAGTTGAGGTCTACCTATGATGTAAATTACAGACGCCTCTCATCTTTTTAAGTGGTGGAACTTGCACTATTTCTGACTGACTAAATACTTTTTTGCCCCACTGTATATACTACGTGGGCTGTGTTATATGCTACGTGGCTGTGCTATATTTCTCTGCTGTATCTGTGCATCATGAATCGTGGTATGTGTTAAACGGGGGGCCCACTGAGACTCTTTTGCCCGGGGCCCTCAAAATCCTGGAGCCGACCCTGAGTGCTGATATACAGTATAATTTAAGAAAGTTAGTAGTGTGGTGTGAAAGAAGGTGGTCAGGTCAGGTGTCAAGAGCAGATGACAATACTTGTCACCACTGTCACATCTGTCAGCTCTTCTAACATTTCTGTTTTAGGGAATACTAGTTTTTCAAATGAAAGTATTTTGGATTGGATCACCCTTACTTGTGATGTTGTTCTGTGCCGTTCCTCTGTTAGTTTTACTTTTATGAACAAAAAGCCATCTTTGTGTTTTCCTTACGCACATTACGAGTTATTTAAAGAAGTTGTCCACTACTTGGACAATTCCTTCTTATACCCCTCGCTTGGCCCGGATAACATAATACAGCTTATACTCACCTCCTGTGCCGGAACTGTTCCCGCAGTGTTGGCACTTGTTATCCCGGGGCTCCAGTGCTGTTGTGATGCCTAATCAGTGCCGGCGTCACCGTCTCTGCCTTTGGACAAAGCGAACAGGAAGAGGAAGCCAGGGATCAGCTGCAGTCCGGACTTCATGTTCGATTTGTCCAAAGGCGGGGACAGTGACGCCAGCTCTAATTGTGCCCTAGCCTCACATGTCACAATACCGCACGAGAGCCTCGGGGAGAGCGAGTGCAGACACTGCAGGAACATGCAGCAAGGGAGGTGAGAAAAGGTTTTATTATGTTATCGGGGCCAAACATTCTAATCAAGAAGGGGTTGTTCTAGTAGTGGATAACCCCTTTAGGGTGACCTTTTGGAACGGTGTCGTAAGTGAGTAAACATGGCCAAAAAAATAAAAAGTTTGCATTTCTGCTGATGCTTCCTACATGGATTAGAACTCAATAGTGGCAATCATATCCATTTTGTCGCCTATTGCTTTTATGCCATTTTTATCGGCAGCCATTAGGTTTTATAGCTTATTTGCACTGTAAGTGTCCTCTTAGATCCCTGCTGGCAGCAATGTTTTGGTCTTTATTATTATTATGAAGTGTAGTCCAAATCTTTGCTCATGTCCTTAGGCATGACCCTTTCATCTGTACATTTCTCAAGCATCAAAACATTCTTCAAAAGAATCATCATTACAGAATGAGCATTGTGAAGTATTTTTATCTAGAAAGCCACACGGCGGCATAAAAATTCATTTCCCCACTGCCTTTACCTGCCTAAACAGAAGAGAAGAGTAAACATAGCTCCCACATTAAAGGTGCGTCATTTGTCACACAGACCAAAGCAGAGCTCCGTTTTTATGAGTTCAGGGAAACGAAAAGTTTAGCAGCTGCTTCCAAATTGCATCTTACAGGCTGCCTATTAGATTCACATCTGCTTTGTAAAGTAGAGGCAAAACTTTTTACTTTATCGACGCAGCTAAGAATAATTTTGGATTACATTGAAAGAGCATTAGCTAACACATACCAGCAGCATTAACTTTCAGGGATGCAGACTTCCAGAACACTCCAGACTGCGCAGAAAGTAACTGCGTTCACATTAGAGTCACATTCACATCGAAAGTCCAATAATACAAATACAAAGTGCGAGTCTTTCCATTATCAAGTGCATCATTTCATTAATGAAAATGGAATTTGTTAGCTTATTAGACTTTTTTGGTCAATTTTTACAAATTCTGTTAGGAGATTATTTAGGAATATCAGGGTGATTGAAAGCCGCGAGACGAGGAATATGGACAACACAAGACATTTTTACATCAAGTATTGAAGACGAGTTCCCATTTATATCTTTATAGAGCAAAAGGCAGATTGAGGGGGCTCAAGGGAGGGATACATTATTTCTTAATATTTCATTATGAAAGGGTTCTCATCTCCCTTAATCAAAGGAACAAGGGGTAAGATTCTTCAGTCAAAACGCAAATGCAAAATGTTAGGATACTGGATTTTTTACTCTCAACATGAAGATGAAGACATTTTAATTTTTACCATTGTGTCATCCAGCTTATCCAGTACCTGAGAGCCAACGTAGAGTAATAGCACAGAGTCAGGGAATGTATGCTGCATAATCAGGCAGATTTGCCATCAAATGTTTAGGCAAGCTATAAGATGGCCTTGCCAGTGAAGGATAAATGGATATAATGCTCAAATAGCTTAAAAGGGGCTGCCCACTACTTTTATATTGATGAGCCATTCTGAGGATTAATCATCCATATAAGATTAGTGAGGGTCTGACACCTAATGCCTACACTGATCAGAGGCTAACATTTCCGGAACATAAACATTGTATGGAATTTACTGAAGAGGATATTAGATCCCCCAAAAAATCACAGAAAAAATAACCATACTTACCAGCATCTGGTCACAATACTAAAGGCAGTACAGCATGCCCCACACCCCAAGGGTAATAGGCAGAGGCAGCGTAGGTGCAAACTACTGATAAAACAACCAGTCATACATGGCCAGACATTACGAGGAGCACAGCTCCCTACACGGTTATGCCTGGTGCGGGGCACTGCAGATCAGCACCTATTTCCTTCAACGGGAGCTGATCAGCATTATCCAGCAGTGGCAGGCCACTAAACAGAATATTGAGCAGTGGTATTCAGCAGCCACTGGAAATATTAGCCTTTGAAAGGTGAAGGTGCAGGATACTGGATCTTCATCAATCCTAATCTTATATTGCTAACCTACCTGAAGGATCAGCTGCAGAGGATTAATGTGGTTACAAGTACATAAGCTATTATACATTGCACTGACATCAGTTCCGCCTGAGGGTTGCACTGTCCAATTTCCCCATCTCAGACATACACAAGGGCCCTTTTCATTCATCACTAGGTCTTTTTTATAACGTAAGAACTTGAAAAAGGAGAGGCACCTCAGACATCAAACAATGATGAAACCCATAGAAGCAGTTGATCTCAAATTATGTAAACAAATCCGGTGACAAGGACAATGTTTTAGGGCTTCAATATTTGATTCAATTAACATTATTTTATTCAATTAACATGGACGTGTCATCAAAAAATGGCCTACAGCTTATGGGCCGAATACACAAAGCTTTCACACTAGAATTCTGGCATACAAGGTTGTGTAATTTTGTAACTTTTGTTATCTTCAAACTTCATGTACAGGTAATCTATACCAACCCTTTATTAACTTCAATCACATGTGGACAGCAAAAGCCGCAGGACATCTACAGAGATGGCTCAGGGGTTGAGCTCACTGTATAACTAGTGAGAACTCACTGCTGCAACATACAGAATAGGAGTTAGCCACAGCAATATAAAAGGTTAACCTACTCTTAACACCTCAAATACAAATTTAATAAGTGTACAAAATAGCAAAATATTGAAGCAATAACAAAAACTAAATACAAAATTAATATAGCACAATAAATACAGATTAAAAAAACAGCAATGCCTGTATTCAAATTCCAATATAAAGACTAAAGAATCATAAACCAATAAAGCCAAGACAGCGACGAGGGTCAGGAAATGCGTTGAACTTTAAAACAGTCTTGTTCAATGAAGAATGCTGTGCAACTCTGGATGGATGGAATAGTGGATGGTTGGTAGAGAGCCACCATGTCCCAACAACGCTGTGATGTCAGCAAGGAGGTGAAGGAGTCAAGTTTTGGTCTGTAATCATGGGGAGAGAGCTGGTAGGTCATTTACAGTCCCTGAAGTTGTAAAAATAACCTCAGAAAATTATATAGAGTTTCTGACTTACCACTTTCTTCCATGGTACAAAAAGAAGAACCATGCCTTCAGGAGCAAAATCATCTTCATGCATGACAATGCCCCATCTCATGCTGCAAATAATACCTCTGAGTCATTGGCTGCTATGGGCATAAAAGGAGATAAACTCATGGTGTGGCCACCATCTTCCCCTGACCTCAACACTATAGAGAACCTTTGGAGTATCATCAAGCAAAAGATCTATGAGGGTGGGAGGCAGTTCACATCAACGGTTGATGATGACCAGAGAAAATTAGCGTTTACATAATAATTTGGAAAGTTGTGTACAATGCAATAAAAAATGGTTTTCTTTCTGTCTGCTTGCCTCCCAGATAAAAATGGAATAAAAAGTGATCACAAATTCATATAGAACCCAAAATGGCACTAACGAAAACTGGAGCTTATCATGGAAAAAAAAAATAAAAAAATGTTAAGGGTCTCAACATACGGTAACATGATGAAGGAAAAACATGATATGTTTTGTATCCGGTTTCAAATTAGTAAAAAAAATAAGAAAAATATAGGCAATACATTGACTTTGAGTGGCATATTTGTTAACGTTGACTCTAGTAGGTGTAAAAGAATAGAAATCATAGCATTAGTCACCAAAGTGATAAACTGCTTTACTGTTGTGACTGGGGGGGGAAAATGGATACAGTTTCCATAGATTTTAATATTAATGTGTACTCTAGTTATCAGAAGTAGAAAAGTTTTCTTATGTTTATACACATCTGCCATCTTTTATTGGTAACTGAATAAAATGCATGTCTGAAATTAAGCAATGGAAACAATGTATAATATCCAGGGGCTTTTTATTAATTACTTGGCCATTAAAATGGCTCATTGAAGAGAAACGTGATCTAAGAAGAAAATGAAAGAAAAATGTCCCTTGTGTGAACTTATGTCTGAATGTAGGTCTAAAGTAATAGCTATATGGCCAAAAAACAGATATAGGGTAAGTTCACACAGGACTTTTTTGCTGCGTATTTTTGCGGCGTTTTTTTTGCAAATTTTCAACTGCTTTTTACAGTACCAGCAAAGCCTATGAGATTTCAGAAATCTCATGCACACACATTGGTTTTTTGTTTGATCAGTATTTTGTGCTTTGCTGCGTTTATTTGACATAGAGCATATCACTTCTTTCAGCGTTTTTTCACCCATTGACTTGAATGGGTGTTGAAAAAAACGCAGCAAAAACGCAGGTATCATTATTTGCTGCGTTTTTGCTGCTGAAAATCCAAGGACATTAGCCTGGAAAAAGAGAAAAAAAAAACGCACCTAAATTTGCATAAAAAAAACGCAGCAAAAATATGCAGCAAAAAAGTCCTGTGTGAACTTACCCATAATCAGAACTTGGAGGAAAAAATTCCACTACAGTAGACAATGGCATCCATCCCGTAGCTACCGAGAGGGCAGAGGGTGTGGACACCCCGGGCCCTGTGCTCTGAGGGGTCCCACCCAGAGCTACGCTATGTAACTGTATTGGCATGCACAGCGCACCGATACAGTTACATTCTGCAGGAGAGCTGAGAGACATGATCTCCCCGCTCTGCCGCTATGGACCCCTGAGCAGGGGGGGGGGGGGGCGGTGTCAGCAGTGGGCCCCCCGCCTGTCCTTGCAGGGTCAACTGTATCGGCATCTAGCCGATACAGCTGACCACATTGATGGGAGGAGCGTTTACAGTCCCTCTCTCATCATCCCCCTCTCAGCGTCTGACGCAGACACTGACAGCAGGCGCGATGACGTCACTACCCGGCGCCTGCTGTCAGGAGATGAGCGGGTCAGAGCAGTGGAGGAAGCAGGAGGAAGAGAGGTGAGTATTTTTTTAATGGTGCTAATTTATAATAGAGGCTGCCTTTGGGGGTCTGCATTACAATAGAGTGGCTGCCTATGGAGGGCTGCATTACAATAGAGAGGCTGCCTATGAGGGGCTGCATTATAATAGAGAGTCTGGCTATGGGGGCTGCATTACAATAGAGAGGCTGCCTATGAGGGGCTGCATTATAATAGAGAGGCTGGCTATGGGGGCTGCATTACAATAGAGAGTCTGCCTATGTAAGGCTGCATTACAATAGAGAGGCTGCCTATGGGGGGCTGCATTATAATAGAGAGGCTGCCAATGGGGGGCTGTATTATAATAGAGAGGCTGCCTATGGGGGCTGTATTACAATAGAGAGGCTGGCTATGGGGGGCTGCATTATAATACAGAGGCTGCCTATGAGAGGGGGGCTGCACTACATTACAGAGGCCGCCTATGAGAGGGGGCTACATTATATTACAGAGGCTGCCTATGAGAGGGGGGCTACATTATATTACAGAGGCTTCCTATGAGAGGGGGGCTACATTATATTACAGAGGCTGCCTATGAGGGGGGGCTGCATTATATTACAGAGGCTGCCTATGAGAGGGGGGCTGCATTATAATACAGAGGCTGCCTATGAGAAAGGGGCTGCATTATAATACAGAGGCTGCTTATGAGAGGGGGACTGCATCATAATACAGAGGCTGCTTATAAGAGGGGGCTGCATTATAATATATGGGCTGCCTATGAGAGGGGCTACATTATATTACAGAGGCTGCTTATGAGAGGGGGGCTGCATTATAATATAGTATCTGCCTATAGGGAGTGCATTATACTATAGACTGTTCCTATAGGGAGTGCATTATACGATAGACTGCCTATGTGGAGTGCATTATACTAAATGGAGACCTATGGGGAGTGCGTTATACTATATGGAGGCCTATAGGGAGTGCATTATACTATATGGAGACCTAAGGCGAGTGCATTATACTATATGGAGGCCTATAGGGAGTGCATTATACTATATGGAGGCCTATGGGGAGTGTATTATACTATATGGAGACCTGTGGAGAGTGCATTATACTATATGCGGACCTATGGGGAGTGCATTATACTATATGGAGGCCTATGGGGAGTGCATTGTACTATAAATTCTGCCTATGGGGAGTGCATTATACTATAGACTGTGCCTATGGTGAGTGCATTATACTATAAATGCTGCCTATGTGGAGTGCATTATACTGTATTGAGGACTATCTGGTGTATTATGTTATATGAAGGTTATCTAGGGGGCCATCAAACAGTGTGGAGATTATAGTGATGGGGCCATCATACAGTGTTGGAGCCATTAAATAGTTGGGGGATATTAAGGGGTTAGTATATATACAGTGATGGGGCATTATTCTTTGTATAAGAGAGCATCACACTGTGTATAGGGGAGCTGTACAGGGGGAGACTCGGGACATTATTAAATGTAAAGTGGACACTTATTGTTGTAGGGGAATTCAGGTTACTGTGACTGTAAAAGGGGCACACGGAGCATTATTACTTTTTAGGAGACAAAATATGGGCACTGTTTTCTAGGACACTTGCAACTGTCATTATTATATTCTAGAGGGTTGCTTTAGAATTTAGAAGGTACAGAGAACCACACAGCAGGTGCTGTAATAGGGACACATACGGCAGCAGTGGCTCAGTATTGGGGTATCAGGGGCAGTAATAGGGACACATACGGCAGCAGCGGCTCAGTATTGGGGTATCAGGGGCAGTAATAGGGACACATACGGCAGCAGTGGCTCTGTATTGGGGGTATCAGGGGCAGTAATAGGGACACATATGGCAGCAGTGGCTCAGTATTGGGGTATCAGGTGCTGTAATATGGACACATACGGCAGCAGTGGCTCAGTATTGGGGTATAAGGGGCAGTAATAGGGACACATAAGGCAGCAGCGGCTCAGTATTGGGGTATCAGGTGCTGTAATATGGACACATACGGCAGCAGTGGCTCAGTATTGGGGTATAAGGGGCAGTAATAGGGACACATACGGCAGCAGCGGCTCAGTATTGGGGGTATCAGGGGCAGTAATAGGGACACATACGGCAGTAGTGGCTCAGTATTGGGGTATCAGGTGCTGTAATATGGACACATGGCAGCAGTGGCTCAGTATTGGGGTATCAGGGGCAGTAATAGGGACACATACGGCAGCAGGGGCTCAGTATTGGGGTATCAGGTGCAGTAATAGGGACACATACGGCAGCAGTGGCTCAGTATTGGGGTATCAGGTGCTGTAATATGGACACATATGGCAGCAGTGGCTCAGTATTGGGGTATCAGGTGCTGTAATATAGACACATACGGCAGCCGTGGCTCAGTATTGGGGTATCAGGGGCAGTAATAGGGACACATACGGCAGCAGCGGCTCAGTATTGGGGTATCAGGTGTTGTAATATGGACACATACGGCAGCAGTGGCTCAGCACTGGGCTATCAGCAGGATGAGGGGTTTGTGCAGGTTGGGAATAGTCCCATTGGTGACGTGCTGAAAATGGAGAAGTAAAATGTGTCTTTGTTGTATTCTCTGCAGATGAGTCCTAGCTGGAAGAAGTTGTCATGTCGATCTGGACCAGATGGAAAAGACGGAAAAAGAGAACGATTCCATCAGAAAGAACGTCAGCGGTAAGTCATTATCTGTAAATATGCAGTAATCTCTTATATGTTCCGTAGGACTGGTATTTACCACTGACGATATGGCGGTAATATCCATGTTGGTCTTTATATAGAGATTATCTTCAGTAATAGCGCAGTCATCTGCTGAGGTTCTCCTCCACTATTAGAATGTGGCACCCAGTTGTAATCAAGGTTACCTGGTTAGAGGCCCACTCAGAAGCTTCGCCCCACCTGAACCAAAATCCTAGCTACACCTCTGTCCCTGCGGTATGATATTGTTAAGAAGAAAGCTGATAGGAATTGACATATGTGGGAAGTGATTAGTATGTAAGGTCCACTAGAATGGTCAATAGTGTTGGTTACAGAGCAGTGGTACAAATCCTACATCAGGACACTAGACTATAAGGTCAATCATCCATAATGAATTGTAAGGAAATCCAATGATGTAATCAAGCCAGGAGAAAAAGTAATATTACCTCCTCATTTTGTACCAACTTCTATGTAGAATATTAAAACCCAATACCGTCCAAGGTGATTTCTGAGGAGCACATCATTTGATTAATGTCTGCTAGCCCTGACAACCACAAATTGTACATTCAGGTAGCAGATGTTCATTATTTTAATACAATGTCATTATAACAGGTTTAATCATGAAATGCCATTTGTAGAAAACAATTTATAAACCACAGACCCAGAAGAGATACCCCTCAATATATGGATATTTAAAATTACTGTGGTGCAATCTGTTGATCCATTTATTTTGTGTGACAGAGGTTAAGAAAAAAAAACATTTAAAAACGAAGCCACATTGTTCTATACAGGAAAACAGTAATGCCATACATTTTTCCGGGAGCAGTTTCCAAAACTGAGGCATTGTTCCGTCATCAATGTATTTTCAAGTATAAAAAAAAAACAACTGGATTTGTATTGATTGATTTTAGCAAGTGTGGAATAAAATTACATTAAACTAGGAGTTTTCTCAAGGACAGTGTGCCGGCTTGTCTCTTTCTTAATTATGTTGCCACAAACTGCTCAAGCTGCCAAGCACCATGGATGAAACCATTTCAAGTGTGGTGAGCTGTTCGTTTTGTTATGTTCGACTATTAGAAATTATACTCCTTTTTTAATTGTATATATATATATATTTTTTTTTTTTAACGAAAATGTGGTAATGCAGCTGTATAAGACAGAACTGACTGTAGGATAGGCAGGACTAAAGTCCTGTCCAGTCTTCTTGCCCTACTTCTGCACTTTGATCATTGCCATTGTGTCCTCAAACTGCTACAGAAGCCAGTCTGAGACAGTTTGCCAGGGATGCTACTATGTAAAGAATCAGAACTGAAAAGGTTGCAATTCAAAAACAAATCAAAGGTTTAAATACGGCTCTGTGGATAGAAAGATTGCACTATATGCTGATGATGCTCTCCTAATCTTGCGAGATATCCAAGATCTCTTGAAGCAGCTATGACATTATTCGATAAATTTGGTTATCTATCTGGCCTCACCCTTGCCTGGCAGAAGTCAATTCAGATGCCAATAGATTCAGTCACAGCTCCACTAATATTTAAGGATGAGACAATTAGGTGTGTAGATCAATTTAAGTACCTAGGTATTGAAGTTTCCATACATACTGACCAGTTTCTGGATCTGAACTTAGTCCATTACTAAGTTCAAACAAAAAATACTTGCCTGGTCCAAACTGTTCCTATCCGTTATTGGTAGGCTAAACCTTATTAAAATGATGCTCATGCCGAAACTATTCTATGTTCTACACAATGCACCTATTTGCCTATTTGAATACCACACCACACATTACATTCCATAAATGCCTTATTTAGGGGCTTTACTTTGAAAAAAGGCAAGCCTAGAATTAAATTGGAAATATTACAATGCAGCAAAGATGACAGGGTCTAGTCTTCCAAAACCCATGGCTATACTTTCTGATTGCTCAAAGCCAACACTTTAACCCCTTCCCAACCGTGGATGTATTCATATGTCCAGGTCACTAGGGACTTACCAAATTTGGATGTATGGATACATCATGATGACTTTGCGCGCACAGAGGTTGTAGGTGAGTGATCGCCGCCGGCTGTCAGCTGATTCTGACAGCTGGCACTCAGTGCAGGAGCTGTACCAGCACAGCTCCCGACACTTTAACCATCTAAATACGCATCTCTCCAAATGCGACATGGCATCTGCTAATTATTCCAGCAAATTTTACTTTCATAAAGTCAAATGGTGCTCTTTCCCTTCCGAGCCCTGCTGTGCACCCAAATAGTAGTTTTCTTCCACAAATTGGATATTGGCCTACTCACCAGAAATTGCACAGCAAATTGTATGGTGCAATTTCTCCTGTTAACCTTATGAAAATGCAAAATTTGGGGCTAAAAACATTTTGTGGGGAAAAATTTAATTTTTTTATTTTCTTGGCTAATTGTTATAAACTTCTGAAAAGCACCTGGCTGTTCAAGGTACTCACCACACATAGAGATCAGTTCCCCAAGGGGTCTAATTTCCAAAAAGGTGTCACCTGTAGGGGGGGGTGTCAACTTTTAGCTATATAAGTATATAACTTATAACTTCCTAAGAAAATAAAATTATTTTTCAAAAATTGTGCTGATATAAAGTAGACATGTTGGAAATGTTATTTATTCACTAGTTTGTGCGACAATGTGGTGATGCACCATCTTGGGTGTCAGGTGCGAGCATTCCTACATGAAGTTTCCTGGAAAGTGGATTGGTCATTGTGGGCCAGTTGAATGGCCACCAAGGTTTACCGATCTGACCCCTTTAGAATTTTATCTTTGCGGTCATCTGAAGGCAATTGTCTATGCTGTGAAGATACGAAATGTGCAGCATCTGAAATAACAGATACTGGAAGCCTGTGCTAGAATTTCTTCTGCGGTGTTGCTATCAGTGTGTCAAAAGTGGGAGAAGAGGGTTGCATTGACAATCCAACACAAAGGGCAGCACTTTGAACACATTTTAGAAGTGGTCATAAACGTGTAAATAACTCATGAAAGAATAAAGTTACGTTAAACCAAGCATACCACTGTTTTTCTTGTGAAATTCTCAATAAGTTTGATGTGTCACATGACCCTCTTCCCATTGAAAAAAATAAAGTTGGATCCAAAACGGCTGACTTCCAAATGGCTGCCATGGTCACCACCCATCTTGAAAAGTTTTCCCTCTCCCAAATACGAATATGCCACAAACAGGAAGTTGATATTACCAACCATCCCCATTTTATTTAGGTGTATCCATATAAATGGCACACACTGTATAATGCTGTATATAAGCCCACAACCCAACCTGGAAGAACCGAAAAACAAGCTTTATTATACTCACCTGTTGGACGGTCCGATGGGTGTCGCTGGTCTTGGTCCGGCGCCTTCCATCTTCTTGCGATGCCGCCCTCCTGCTTGCTTCTTGTGGTTGACGCGACCCTGCATCATCCACACAGGCTCCCTGGCATCACGCTCCTGCACAGGCGTACTTATCTGCCCTGTTAAGGGCAGAGCAAAGTACTGCAGTGTGGTGGCACCCGGAAAGGTCATAGAGGTCCAGTGCTTGTGTACTGCAGGAATTTGCTCTGCCCTCAACAGGGCAGAGAAGTACGCCTGTACAGGAGAGCCATGCCGGGGAGCCTGTGTGGATGATGCAGTGATGCGTCATACACAAGAAGCAAGCAGGAGGATGAGAATCATAAGATGGGAGGCGCCAGACCAAGAAGAGCGACACCCACCAGACCGGACCGCCCCACAAGTGAGTATAATAAAACTTATTTTTCAGTTCTTCCAGGTAGGGTTTGAGGCTTATATACAGCATTATAGAATGCTGTGCATAATCTCTGAAAGGTGATGGACGTATCTTATATTGGCCAAAAGAGCTGACAGGTTCCCTTTAAATGTTTAAATAAATATAGTTGGCTAATGTCTAAGTTAATAATTTTATACGGCACCCGAACGCTATTAAAAAATTCCAATTCGCCCTTGGCAGAAAAAAGGTTCCCCACCCCTGTATTAAATAAATCCAAATAACCATCACTAGAGGTAAATGAACATATGACAGCTAATTCCCCCTTTTAAAATTAATTGGCTGTTTTCCAGAGTGTGAAGGGTTCTTGGTAGCTGTGGACTCTATAACTGCATCCCCACCCCATATCAAGCAAATGGCTGAAATCAGTTGACATTCATAGTGCAAAGAGATCAACTCATTGTCCATGCTTTCTTCCATGGAAATGCTAAGGCTGGTTTCACATTTGCGTTTTTTGACGCTGTGTTTTTGCGCAAAAAAACACATGCGTTTTTTTTTCCTATACTTAACATTAAAAACGCATGCGTTTTTTTGCATGCGTTTTGCCGCCGCATGCGTCTTTTGTATGCATGCGTTGTGTTGCAGAAATGCAACATGTAGTAATTTTTAGCGGCGTTTATTTGCTGCAAAAAAGCATGCTTTTTTGCGGCAAAAAACGTATTGCTGTCTATGTAAACGCATGCGTTTTTTAAAAAAACAAGAAAACACACTGATAAGCCACCCCACACCATAAAATTGATAAAGGGATCCTACCCCTAGGGATCCTAACCCTAAAGGGATCCTAACCCTAAAGGGATCCTAACCCTAACCCTAGGGATACTAACCCTAAGGGTTAGGATCCCTATGGTTAGGGGTAGGGTTAGGATCCGTTAGGGTTAGGGTCCCTAGGGTTACTAGGGATCCTAACTCTAACCCTAGCTATTTTTGTTTATAGTGGGTTTTCTTGTTGATTTTGATGATTGGCAGCTGTCACACACATCTCATCATGCGTTTAAAAAACGCAAACGCATGAAAAAACACATGTAGACGCGTCAAAACGCCACGTTTGTATTAAAACATGCAAAAACGCATGCGTCAAAAAAACGCAGCGTTTAAACGCGTTTACATGCGTTTTTTCACCAAATGCGTTTGGGAAACATCACTTCCTGCAGCTTCCATTTTTTTACACACTTTGATATCATTCACTGAAAGCAGGCAACAAATTTCCTCAGTTATTACTAAAGGATGCTGCGAAATGTCCACTTGATGAATAAGGCCCAGCTCACAATTTGTGATTTTGATGCAGTTTTCTGGTGGTATACCCTTAAAACTTTCAGAAATATACAGCATTAAATTCTTAACTGTACAGTTGAAATGTTTTATTCACAGCAGTGAACTATGAAGACTTATTTCACAAGTTTTCATCTTCTAGACTCATGTTTGCATTACTTGTAACACTGCAGATAAGAGAGGAATTTCACAAAACACACTCCCTTATAGAGTCAAGGTGATGCTATTTACAAGGCTTGAGTAAAGCACTGTAGTCATGTCAGGAGGTTGTCTTCAAGGATGAGACAAAGTCCCCAAACACTTTAAATAGCTGTCGCACTAACAATGTTTTGGCTGATCGTTTACCGGCATCTATCTCACCCAACTCTCGCATACACAGGAGCGCTCGCTCTGCCAGGAGCTCCTCTGTGCTCAATGAGCAAGCATCTCCAGCAGCGGCTTATCTTTTAAAGAGCAACAGGCAGTCGAAAATGTGATATACTGGATCTTTATCTTCACCACTGTTATCTACTGAGGGAGAGTTGGGCGGGTTCGCGTACATTAGACTGTTGCCTGAAACTGTCTATCTCAGCTGATGTTAGTCTGGTAGTCCCCTACCTTTCTGACCTTGAGAGCCACATTCAGCTATGAAAGAGGGTAGCGAGCCACATCCTGCTCCTGCCCCCTATACCGGTATAATGACAGCCAAAGCTTTTCCACTGACATCACACCAAGGCAGTATGCCAAGTTTCAGGGTTTCCCATCTTACCCCCATTCAGATCTGCTATTCTGTGCAGGGCTACACACAAAAGTCACCATTGAGAGAACTACTTTTAATAGCCGTTAGCTACACCTGGTGTTAACTCCTTTCCAACATCGGGCATGAATGTACGTTGATGTCGGACTCCCTCCCTTTGATGTGGGCTCCAGCGCTGAGCCCACATCTTTCCTGCCACATTTCAGCTGTTTTGAACAGCTGACATGTGCCTCTAACAGTGGATGGAATCGTGATCCACCCGCGGCTGTTAACTAGTTAAATGCCACTGTCAATTTGGCAGAGGCAATTAACGTGCGCGTCTGGCCACCGGAAATCCCGCCCATCGGTGACCCAGTCACGTGATCGCGGGTCACCGATGAGTAGGCATGAAAACCAGAGGTCTCCAGCAGACCTCTATAGTTGTCACTGCTGGATTGCTATGAGTGCCGCCAAGTGGTCAGCGCTCATAGGAAATGATCAATTCAGCTACATACAGGCGATCTGATCACCGCCTGTGAGCGGAGCCGATCGGGCTATGGCAGCTTCTAGTCTCCCATGAGACTATTAAAGCATGGCAAAAGTTTAAAAAAAAAGGTTTTTAAAAATATTAAAAAGATAAAAACGTACAAAAGTTCAAATCACCCCCCTTTCGCCCCATTCAAAATAAAACAATAAAAAATCAAATATACACAAATTTTGTATTCAGTCGCCCGATCAATCAGTGTAAAAAAAGAATTAACCTGATCGCTAAACTGTGTAACGAGAAAAGAGTAAAAACGCTAGTATTATGTTTTTTTTGGTCACCGCAACATTGCATTAAAATGCAATAATGGGCAATAAAAATATTGTATCTGCACCAAATGGCATCATTAAAAACGTCAGCTCGGCATGCAAAAAATAAGCCCTCACCCAACCTGAGATCACGAAAAATGGAGACGCTACAGGTATCAGAAAATGGCACAATTTTTTTTTTTGGTTAAACTTTGGATTTTCTCCACCACTTAGATAAAAAAGAACATAGACGTGTTTGGGGTCTATGAACTCATAATGACCTGGAGAATCATAATGACAGGTCAGTTCTAGCATTTAGTGAACATGGTAAAAAAAAACTGTGGGATTGCACTTTTGTTTGCAAATCCACCGCACGTGGATTTTTTTCCCGTTTTACAGCACACAATATGTTAAAACCAATGATGTCGTTCAAAACTACAACTCATTCCGCAAAAAACAAGCCCCCACATGGCTCTGGAAAGAAGGGGAGAAAAAAATGAAAATGCAAAATCAAAAATACCTCTGGTCGTTAACGGGTTAATACAACAAGCTAGCAGACAGCCGCAAGCCACACATCATGGGCTCTCGAGCTACAGGCTGGGGACCTGTAGTCTAAGGTGTATGGGACCTTAAGGGAACTCCAAGTGGTCACCATGAATTACAAATGGCCACCAGTGCTTTTAGCAGAGTATGCCATATCCTCACTCCAACAACCAGGTTTTTATTTGGCTATAGGGATATTTTCACAGAAGATTGGTGATGCACATACACAAGGTCACATTTGTATAGTTAGGTGGACTATGATTCACAGAACTGGGATTTATTTCCAATAAGACTGTTTCTTTACACAAAAGACAATGCTTCAAAGATAAGATTATAATTTTTCTTTACAATCCCTCCCTATAGAATTCTTTTTGGCAGATTGCTAAAGGAGTGGGTAAATGCTTTCCCAGAGCCTGCTGTTTAACCCCTTTACTCCCAAGTGTGGTTTGCACGTTAACGACCTGGCCAATTTTTACAATTCTGACCACTGTCCATTTATGAGATTATAACTCTGGAACGCTTCAATGGATCTTGGCGATTCTGACACTGTTTTCTCGTGACATATTGTACTTCATGATAGTGGTAAAATTTCTTCCATATAACTTGCGTTTATTTGTGAAAAAAATGGAAATTTGGCGAAAATTTTGAAAATTTTGCAATTTTCCAACTTTGAATTTTTATGCCCTTAAATCACAGAGATATGTCATGTAAAATTATTAATAAGTAACATTTCCCACATGTCTACTTTACATCAGCACAATTTTGGAACAAAATTTTTTTTTTTTTGTTAGGGAGTTATAAGGGTTAAAAGTTGACCAGCAATTTCTCATTTTTACAACACCAATATCTTTTAGGGACCACATCACATTTGAAGTCATTTTGAAGGGTCTATATGATAGAAAATAACCAAATGTGACACCATTCTAAAAACTGCACCCGTCAAGGTGCTCAAAACCACACTCAAGAAGTTTATTAACCCTTCAGGTGTTTTACAGGAATTTTTGGAATGTTTAAAAAAAAATTAACATTTAACTTTTTTTCACAATAAATTTATTTCAGCTCCAATTTGATTTATTTTCCCAAGGGTAAGAAAAGAAATTGGACCACAAAAGTTGTTGTGCCATTTGTTCTGAGTATGCCGATACCCCACATGTGGGGGTAAACCACTATTTGGGCGCATGGCAGAGCTCGGAAGGGAATGAGCAGTTTGACTTTTCAATGCAAAATTGACTGGAATTGAGATGGGACGCCATGTTGCGTTTGGAGAGCCCCTGATGGGCCTAAACATTGAAACCCCCACAAGTGACACCATTTTGGAAAGTAGACCCCCTAAGAAACTTATCTAGATGTGTGGTGAGCACTTTAACCCACCTAGTGCTTCACAGAAGTTTATAATGCAGAGCCGTAAAAATAAAAAATCATATTTTTATACAAATATCATCTTTTCGCCCCCAATTTTTTATTTTCCCAAGGGTAAGAGAAGAAATTGGACCCCAAAAGTTGTTGTGGCATTTGTTCTGAGTACGCCGATACCCCACATGTGGGGGTAAACCACTGTTTGGGCGCATGGCAGAGCTTGGAAGGGAAGGAGCGCTGTTTGACTTTTCAATGCAAAATTGATTAGAATTGAGATGGGACACCATGTCCCGTTTGGAGAACCCCTGATAGGCCTAAACATTGAAACAAAAAAAAGTAGACCCCCTAAGGAACTTATCTAGCTGTGTTTTGACAGCTTTGAACCCCCAAGTGTTTCACAACAGTTTATAATGCAGAGCCGTGAAAATAAAAACATTTTTTTCCCCAAAATTATTTTTTAGCCCCCAGTTTTGTATTTTCCCAAGGGTAACAGGAGAAATTCGTCACCAAAAGTTGTTATCCAATTTGTCCTGAGTACACTGATACCCCATATGTGGGGGAACCACCGTTTGTGCGCATGGCAGAGCTCGGAAGGGAAGGAGTGCCATTCGAAATGCAAACTTAGATGGATTGGTCTGCAGGCGTCACGATGCATTTGCAAAGCCCCTGATGCACCTAAACAGTAGAAACCCCCCAGAAGTGACACCATTTTGGAAACTAGACCCCCAAGGAACTTATCTAGATGTGTTGTGAGAACTTTGAACCCCCAAGTGTTTCACTACAGTTTTTAACGCAGAGCCGTGAAAATAAAAAATTATTTTTTTCTTACAAAAATATTTTTTTAGCCCCCCAAGTTTTTATTTTCCCAAAGGTAACAAGAGAAATTAGACCCCAAAAGTTGTTGTCCAATTTGTCCTTAGTACGCTGATACACCATATGTAAGGGGAACAACCGTTTAGGCGCATGGCAGAGCTCGGAAGGGAAGGTGCGCCATTTGGAATGCAGACTTAGATGGATTGGTCTGCAGGCGTCACGTTGCAAATGCAGAGCCCATGATGCACCTAAACAGTAGAAACCCCCCACAAATTACACCATTTTGGAAACTAGACCCCTCAAGGAACTTATCTAGATGTGTTTTGACAGCTTTGAACCCCCAAGTGTTTCACTACAGTTTATAACGCAGAGTCATGAAAATAAAAATCAATTTTTTTCCCACAAAAATGTTTTTTTTTAGCCCCCCAAAGTTTTATTTTCCCAAGTGTAACAAGAAAAATTGGACCCCAATAGTTGTCCAATTTGTCCTGAGTATGCTCATACCCCATATGTTGGGGTAAACCCCTGTTTGGGCACACGAGAGAGCTCGGAAAGGAAGGACCACTGTTTTACTTTTTCTACGCAGAATTGGCTGGAATTGAGATCAGACGCCTTGTCGCGTTTGGAGAGTCCTGATGTGCCTAAACAGTGGAAACCCCCAATTCTAACTGAAACCCTATCCCAAACACACCCCTAACCCTAATCCCAACCATAGCCCTAACCACACCCCTAACCCTGACACACCCCTAACCCTAATCCCAACTGTAAATGAAATCGAAACCCTAACCCTAACTTTAGCCTCAACCCTAACTTTAGCCCCAACCCTAATCCTAACTTTAGCCCCAACCCTAACTTTAGCCCCAACCCTAATCCTAACTTTAGCCCCAACCTTAACTTTAGCCCCAACCCTAACTTTAGCCCCGACCCTAACTCTAAATTTAGCCCCAACCCTAACTTTAGCCCCAACCCTAACTTTAGCCCCAACCCTAACTTTAGCCCCAGCCCTAACCCTAAATTTAGCCCAAACCCTAACTGTAGCCCTAACCCTAGCCCCAACCCTAACCCTAGCCCCAACCCCAGCCCTAACCCCAACCCTAAGCCCAACCCTAGCCCCAACCCTAGCCCTAACCCTAATCCTAATAGGAAAATGGAAATAAATAAATAAAAAATAATTTTTGTATGTTTCCCTAACTAAGGAGGTGATGAAGGGGGTTTGATTTACTTTTATAGCGGGTTTTCTAGCGGCAGCCATCACACACTAAAAGACGCTTTTTATTGCAAAAAAATATTCTTTGTGTTACCACATTTTGAGAGCTATAATTTTTCCATATTTTGGTCCACAGAGTCATGTGAGGTCTTGGTTTTTGCAGGACGAGTTGACGTTTTTATTGGTAACATTTTCGGGCACGTGACTTTTTTTATAGCTTTTTATTCCGATTTTTGTGAGGCAGAATGACCAAAAACCAGCTATTCATGAATTTCTTTTGGGGGGTAGGGGCGTTTATACTGTTCCGCTTTTGGCAAAATGGATAAAGCAGTTTTATTCTTCGGCTCAGTACGATTACAGCGATACCTCATTTACATCTTTTTTTATGTTTTGTTGCTTTTTATACGATAAAAACTATTTTATAGAATAGATAATTATTTTTACATCGCTTTATTCTGAGGACTGTAACTTTTTTATTTTTTCGCTGATGATGCTGTTTTTCGGCTCGTTTTTTGCGGGACAAGATAACGTTTTCAGCGGTACCATGGTTATTTATATCTGTCTTTTTGATCGCGTGTTATTACACTTTTTGTTCAGCAGTATGATAAAGCGTTTTTGGCCTCGTTTTTTGTTTTTTTACGGTGTTCAGTGAAGGGGTTAACTAGTGGGACAGTTTTATCGGTCGGGTCTTTACGGATGCGGCGTTACAAAATATGTGCACATCACCTTGTACCGATCGTCTCAGGGAAGCCCGCAGGGACCTGTACCGCCGGCACACTGCGATCATGTTTGATCGCGGTGTGCCGGGGGTTAATGTGCCGTGACCACTCCTGGCACATAGTGTCGGATGTCAGCTGCGATAGTATCCCCGTGAGTGCGGCCGATCGCGTATGACGTACTATGCCGTCGGTGGTCATACGGGCCCACCCCACCACGACGGGATAGTACATCATGTCAGAAAGGGGTTAAGATCAACTGCTTTAACATGTTCTAATATTTCATTAAAATGTACTAATGCCTATATATTCATTTTCTGGTGAACCAGAAAACAGACAAAAATGGAAGAAATATTATGTAATATCTTAAAATCACTAGAGCAAAGTGTTTCACCCTTTCACCTTCCTGATCAGACCAAATTTTACACTATGATTAAATTTTTTTTTTTTTTTGCTTTGTTTTTTTAACCGTGTTCAATGAAGGGTTTAACTAGTGTGACAGTTTGAATAGATCAGGTCGTTCCGGACGTGGCAATATCAAATATGTGTACTTGTTTTTCTTATTTTTATATAATTATAATACATATTTATTTGTATTATATATATATATATATATATATATATATATATATATATATATATATTTATTTATTACATAATTTTTTTTCTTCATATTTTTACAATTTTTTTTACTTAGTTCTTTTATAAAGTTTACCTTCGGTTACTGGTGTCAGCTGATCGAACTAGAGCTCCCATCATCCAACACCTGCTGCTAATAGCAGTGAGAACAGGAGGGGCCGATGGGTGTATTCATTAGCCAGCTCCTCCACTACAAATAAATAATTTAAAAAAAACGGTGTGGGTTCCCTTGTATTTTTGATAACCAGCCAGGCAAAACTCACAGCTGGAACCTGCAACCATCAGCTTCAGCAAGGCTGGTTATCAAGAATAGAGGGGTCACCACTCTGTATTTTTTAAGTATTTAAATAAATAATTAAAAAAAACGGCATGGGTTCCCCCCAATTTTTGACAATCAGCCTCGCTAAATCAGCCAGCTCGGGGCTGATATTCTCAAGATGGTAAGGGGCCATGGATATTGAGCCTCCCAGCCTAAAAATAGCAGCCCGCAACAGCCCAGAAAAGGCATATCTATTAGATGCACCATTGCTGTCACTTTGCCTGGCTCTTCCCACTTGTCCTGTAGTGGTGGCAAGTGGGGTTCATATTTGTGGGGTTGATGTCACCTTTGTATTGTCAGGTGACATCAAGCCCGCGGCTTAGTATGGAGAGGTGTTTATAAATCACCTCTCCATTACTAATCCTATAGTTGTATGGTAAATAAAGACACAGCCAGAATAAAGAATTTTATTAGAAATAAAACAAAACATTTACTTTTTTATTTAAAAATAAACACAGTTATACTCACCTAACACCTAATTCCACTGAATCCCTCATCTTCTGTAATAAAACAAAAATAAAATTCAACAATATCCCTCACCTGTCTGTCGTTCTGTCCCACACCATAATCCATGTTTGGGGGGATAAACAGTTTTTAACCTAACCTAAAGGGGAAGGGAGAACTACAATACCCAGATAGATTAGCGAAATTAGGATTATTTAGTCTAGAAAAAAGATGACTGAGGGGCGATCTAATAACCATGTATAAGTATATAAGGGGACAATACAAATATCTCGCTGAGGATCTGTTTATACCAAGGAAGGTGACGGGCACAAGGGGGCATTCTTTGCGTCTGGAGGAGAGAAGGTTTTTCCACCAACATAGAAGAGGATTCTTTACTGTTAGGGCAGTGAGAATCTGGAATTGCTTGCCTGAGGAGGTGGTGATGGCGAACTCAGTCGAGGGGTTCAAGAGAGGCCTGGATGTCTTCCTGGAGCAGAACAATATTGTATCATACAATTATTAGGTTCTGTAGAAGGACGTAGATCTGGGGATTTATTATGATGGAATATAGGCTGAACTGGATGGACAAATGTCTTTTTTCGGCCTTACTAACTATGTTACTATGAGATGTGACCATCCAGACTGAGAACCACTGGTGACCGCACTGCTGCGTGCGCAGCATCAGTGACCGGCGGTGATGTCATAGAGGTTACCTCCGGTCAATGAGGCTGCGATCCCAGCCAGGCTGAACTGCGGTAAGATCCCCGCTAGCACCATGAGAAAACCTTGCACTCCTATGTTCTTTACAAAGGAACATCTCTGGCAGCGGCATGTCTCTTAGAGAAGAGGAAAGGCACGCTATGCCAGATCCTTCTGTCCCTCTACATCATCTACTGGGGGGACAATATGGGGGACCCCAAACATATTAGACTATCATCCAAATCCATAACTGTCAGTCTAATGTGTTTTGTAGCTTTTAGGTTCCATTACTAGAGATGAGAAGATCACTTTGCGCAACTCTGGTCCATGCCGGCGTAGACAGAAGCTGTGCAAATTTTCTTACCCTCTGGAATCTCAGGCTCGGCCTATGATTAGGTGGGCCAGCAAGACTTTACCTACCACACAGATTTCACACCAGGCTGCTGATCAAACACTGCGCCGTGAAACCATGATGTTCAAGCAATTCATAAAACTCCTGCACAAGGCCAGAGAGCACTGACCTGGACCAAGCAAAGGGGTTTGGCGAAGTGATTCAGTCATGCCTACTACAGTACAAATAAAATACATAAAGTTAAGACAACATATGCTTATGCACAAATCTGTGTTTCTGCTGCTTTGAGCAGAGCCATAAGGGATCCTTTTCACTTGCGAGAAATACGTGCGAGTCTCGCAGGTTAAAACCAAGCTCTGGCGCCGGCACTCCAGAGCGGAGCGTGCAGCTGCATAGCAACACATGGAGCCGCACTCTCTGCTCCCAAGTGCCGGCGCCAGAGCTTCGTTTTAACATGGGAGACTCACACGTATTTCTCGCAAGTGAGAAGGAGCCCTAATAGGGCTTAAATACAGGATCAGAAGCACTCTGCAGTACTACAAATGCCTTCAGACTATTTTTTTTTTCTTTCAGATTACAAATAGAACTTTCTTGAAAGCAAATTCATGACTATATCAAAGTTCAACTTCAATGTGGTCATTAATTAGCTGAGAAGACAGTTCAGGAGAAGAGAAAGGTTACAAACCTTGCTATCAGGACTAGCTCTCTGACTGACTTCTAAGTTGCCTTTTGTTCAGATGACGGGCACGTCTAAACGACGCATCCGCATGTCTTGCGTACCCAATGTTAAAGATAGGTACGCAGGACGCATGCAGAAGTATGCAGAAGTATGTGGGGCTTAACGGAGGACGTACGCAGCCCTCCGCAAAGCCCCTGAACGCAAATGTGAACCCGGCCTTACTGTTAACTCATTCTGCAGTTTTCTAAATGGTCCAGTTTTTTTTTCACCACAAGGTATAGTAAAAATGACTCTTCCGACAGTGTCAATATCCTTGAGAACTCTGGGAGAGATATATGCTCCATCCAGGATATTGCTTTGCTACTGGCTTATTTTCTGTGCGTGCAAGCAGAGTTTCTGCTTGTTACGAAAATTTCTTTTAACTAATCTCGTCTGGGAGTGATACATTTTATTCATTTTTTAAATCTCAAGAATAACAATTATTTTCTAAACAAATAAACCACAGCAAATCTTTCCAGAGTCTGTTCAAACATAAGAAAAAAATACAAACACACACAAAAAAAAATAAAATGAGAAGATATTCATCTTGTATAAATTATCTATGTTGTCATCTCTGACCCAATTCTTGGCTTTCCTATCACTGACTGTCAGCCTGAATTACAACCAAGCCTGTGATCGGCAGAAACTAAATTTCTATGCGCCAAATGTGTATCTGAATTTCATGCTTTTAAGGTTTTAAAGTACATTGGAACAGTGAGTCCCTCAAAATATACTGTAAATGCCTGACAGGACCTGACAGATATTTGATTATCAAGCATTCAAGATTACCAGACTGATTTGGAGAAGTGTATGTACATAATAAAGGCTTTAAAAATATGTAAGGGGTTATACAGGAATGGAAAAAAAGATTAAGAAAAGAAAGGAAATTAAATTTTGAATAAATCGTTAAATGTCTCTAATTAGTAAATCACATTTGTTTTGTCTATGAAGGTAAACACGAAGTTTATGACAATGGATCACTTTTTGTCACACAGACATGTGAGCATGTGCAGTACGCAGCTCCACTGCTGTGCCCTGGAGATAATTTGAAAGTACATGTTTATAGGTTAGCTCAAGGTCACAGAAGTGGAGATTCCTACTGCACATGCTCACAATGAACATTCCAGGACAGTACAACATGGCATTAGCCATTTTAATGTGCTATTGTTTTATACTTCCCAAGACAAAGCAAGTATAGTTTGATGATTTGAAGGTTGAAAGAAGACACAAGTTCAAAAATTTGAACCTACAACCCAACATGTAAATCCAGGAGAAGGCAAAAATCCCATGAATCAAATGCTAATTGCCCCATATCCCTTCCTGACTCCACATATGGCAATCAGACCAGCTTCCTGGATCAATGTCTCATTACAGAATTTAAGTCCATAACCTGTAATATTATATTTTTTAATAAAGACATTCAAGTTTCCTTGAAAATTTTCAGCGAATCAACCATTACCCCATCATGTGTTAGAGAGCTCTATAATCTCACTGTAAGTTCAGTAAAGAGTCGTTGCCTATAATGATGACTCATGATGATTTCCTCTGTGTTTCCCAAACTCCAGCCCTCACGGCCCCCAACAGATCATATTTTCAGGTGATGGAATTATTATCAAGGCAACAGAAATTGCCAGTTTCTCTCACCTGTCCAATAGTAAGGAAATCCTGAAAATATGATCTGTTGGGGGCCGTGAGGGCTGGAGTTTGGAAAACACTGCTCTAGATGTAGAGGATGCCCTAATGACATTGTTGCAGGTCTCGGTGTAAAAAAATGAGAAAGACCTCTGTATTGTCCATTCATATACAGCTTTTCTACGTTGTAATAAGATCGCTTGTAAGCTTTCATTTTTAAAACTGAATAACCCCAAGTTTAATAACCTGCCATTTTAGTTCACCCATTCACTTAATAACCTTGGTCACTCTTGCCTGCACCCACTCTAGTTAAGATATATCCTTCTCATATAGTGGAGCCTAAAATTGGACACAGTATTCTGAATCTGGCAGCACTAATGACTGGTATAGAGGCAAAACTATGTTCTCGGCATGAACACATATGTCTCTTTTAATGCATCCAATGATTTTACTTGCCTTGGCAGCAGCAAACTGGCGCTAGTCAGTAAAGTTAAAGCAAACCTGTCAACAGGATTTTGCTAAGTAAACTACAGGCATTGTCAAGTAGGCAGTGTTAAACTGATTAAATTGATGAAGAAATTCATCTTGTGGTTCTTGTGTAATCAATGTTAGAAGTTTCCAGTTAATGAGATGCCCGTTCTCCGATGTGGGACTGTAGGCAGTGTCTTATCTTCCACTCTGAAGCACAGTCTGTATGATGAGGATTTCTTTGGTAGGCACCTTGCAAAAAGCAGAGTTTTCGGACACTAGAATTGTGATTAGGTAGGTTATTGGTGCACGTGACTGTCCTGAGTCATAAAGGACTGGATTAGTCATGTAGACCGAAGAAGACTATTCAGCTCTAAGCAAATATGTAGTGTTTACAGGGGACTCTTACGGGGGATAATATATTTGCATATAGAGAGAACAGGACCTTTGAACAGGCACATGGTTCAGAATAGTGAGAAGCACTGATTAAGTGAGCTGCCTTGGTAGCTGCCAATGGGGATGTTGAAGAGGGATATGTGATTTTACAGGACTGATCTAATCATGTAACTGGTATGCCAATATATAAGATGCCCAAAACAAGTTCTTCAGGGGTAAAGAAGAGCTTTAGATAGCTATTGGTCTGTGTTTTCCATGACTGAACTGCTTACAAACATGTTTGGAAACGGGCTATCGGTTACTGAGCAAAAGGATCAGCAGTCAGAAATTGGTTATCCTGTATCCTTATTTACCTCAACAATTATCTGTTGGGGCCACCAAACACATTAAATTAACGGGATTGTGGGTATCAGCAGATTCAGTCGAAGTTTGTCTAATGTATAAGGGGGCCTTAAGGTGAAACAAAATGAATTCCTTGTGACCCCATCAGTGAGGGTATTTTTGTAATTTTAGATCATGTGGGCACTTTAGGCTGCCTTAAAACATTAAAATTAGGTGCAGCCATATCGCGAAGTCATTTATAAATATACTTAGTAGAGGGAAGATGCTGGCTCTTTTTAATCCAAATAAGGTTTACAATTTCAGAGTGTAAAAATGCCATATACGCTTAGGTTTAAGAAATAGTGTGAATACAATTAAATATACGGTACTTACTCCAATTGAGGTCTGTGGATCAACTTACATTGAGAGAGAATGCTCTTTTAACTGGAATTCGGGCAGGCTTAGGCATTGCCTCTAATTCAATGGCATTCACATATAGGCTTGTCACAGTATAGAAGGCATGAAGTAGCTAAAAATCTTTGCAAAGTAGTAGTTGGATAAGGATGAATAACATTCCACAAACTGGCTTTTCTTGCAAGTTTGAAAACTAATAAATGACACCAGGGATCCATTGGGGCTGGAGGCCTTACTGCATGCCCAAACTATTTCAGTGACCCTGTCAAGTACCCTGGTTGGTTGTTATAACATTTCCATTGGTGCTGGGAAGCTTTCATTGCACTGTTAATGTATTACAGAACATTTTGAGTTGCTGTTAAAAACAAAGTTGCATAAGACAGCCAAGTGATAGGTCAATTACAGGTGGTTAATGTCCATATTTATGTATAAAGTTGCCATAGTAAAATATTACTGGGAACTGTAGAGAACAGGATCACCGCTACTGCAGTATATTTGCTCTTCTTTTTTATCTTTGGTTTTGTCTGTTTAGTTCAGTTCATTTATTTAGGACTGTGAGTGACTGCAGACTTTTGAATACCCCAGTGCACTAGACGGCCGTGCACTCGCTTCATACACTTGTATGGAGCAAGGCTGCTCCCAATAGCCAGATTCTGCCCGGGAGTATGCATGTCGTATGCATCACCATCGTTCCTGGCTCAGAAATCGGCGAATCGTCACAGAGCACAGTGCGTGCGCTATGGGAATTCAATAGTCTGCAGCCACAGAGTGAATGCAGACTTTTCATTTTAGACCGGACAGGGGGTGTTGGCCCTATTTTTCTAAATGTCTTTGTCCATGAAGTGAATTTAAAAGTGTGGTGTTTGGAGCTCTTCTCAGAGGTTGTAGAGTTGAGCATCTTGCTAAGGTAACTGAACCTTATCTGGTAGTTTAGTCCATAAATTGTTTAATTTTTTGGATCTATTTTGCAAAAGAGTCCACTACCTCAATATGTTCCTTTATAAAGAATACTTGCACATTTTAGGGCAAATTCTGATTGTGGTAATAATTAGTGAATGTCGAATTTGGCTGTTTTCTTGGACTTGGTTAAAAAAAATTTGATTTGCATGTTTTAATGTAAATAGGATGTGCCTTATTATGCTCTGGGGTCTCTTCAGACCCTAAAGCATGAAAAACAAAGAATCACCTCACCATTCCTCCGCGCAGCTCCCTCTGGCCCCTTTACTGCTCCACCACGTGCAAAGTCCTAGTCTTCCATCTTTACCATGTGTCAATGAAGTAGGCTTTTAATGTCTCATTGACTAGGCCTTGTGCAAAGCATATCATGATGTCACAACTTGCTCACCTGAGTCATTGATTTAAAGCCCCGGCAAATGGAGAAAATCAAGGGGATTTTGAAGGTGGTGGAGCAATAAAGAGGCTGGAGGGATCTCAGCTGAGGACTAGACAGTGGGCTGTGGCACAATTGAGTGGCAAGGTTTTTGTTTTCTTCTCTCCCCTTTCATGGCCATCTACAAATCAGCAAAACTGAAGTTTGAGAACAGTAATTTTACTGATTTTGCCAATTGTAAGCCGTCACTGCTGCAGCCGAAAGATAAGGCCATTGCTTTTGATATAGAAGTAGGCTGCATTAAGCCACCCACACCCAAGAAGTACCCAGTCTTTTTGCTTAATATGCGATGAGTCAAAATAATTTGTTTTCAGACACCTGTGATATTTTTACAGTGGAAATGTGGCAACTTTTTAATAAATTATTCGAGTCTTTACAGATACATGCATTAATATACTTAATATATATTAAATACACTAACAGCTACACTTAATAAAAAGCTATAATAGATGTATCATATACCAAATGTTCCAAATACAAGCTATAAAGTAATACATTATGAGCAAATAATTTCTAATTAGCTGAAAGAAGGTCAGTATTGTGTGTTCTGGTTGTGTTGGTCACATTTTAATCCTATGCATTTTTTATGCTTTCAAAGTAGTATTGCAACGTGTTTTATTATATCCGTCTCTGTGGTTTAAGTCAGATTGAAATGTAAGAACTATATGATGAATGGACAGTTCTGTTCATATGAAACCCTCTTGACACTATTCAATCTAAATGTGCGAGAATGTGTTGAATCACTTGCTAGAAAATAATGAAAGTGCCTTTTATATTTCTGTATGTTTCCACACAACCCACATTTTATTATTGTTACTACTAAATTGGGAAATTTCTGTGCAAAATTTTTTACATTTTCACATATCAGGAAAAAATGACGTAAAGGCCATCAGTAAACATTTTATGAGGCACCATAAACTGCCCTTACAACGAAAAGCTGTACGTGAAAAAAATTAAAAATGCCAGCTTTTGACATAACGAATACATTAGAATATCAACTTATATCTGGATCAGTGTCCAGATCTTATATCAGTGTCGTGTGAATGACTCCTTTTCTTATCTCATAAATTAAGTGTCTTTTGTTAACACAAAGCCCCCATCCTTTCCTGGAAAGGACAGTAGATGAAACAGGAGACATTAAGCTTTAGCTTTTTAGTCACACTAAACGACTTACCAACGATCACGACCAGCGATACGACCTGGCCGTGATCGTTGGTAAGTCGTTGTGTGGTCGCTGGGGAGCTGTCACACAGACAGCTCTCTCCAGCGATCAACTATCAGGGGAACGACTTCGGCATCCTTGAAACTGTCTTCAACGATGCCGAAGTCCCCCTGCAGCACCCGGGTAATCAGGGTAAACATCGGGTTACTAAGTGCAGCGCCGCGCTTAGTAACCCGATATTTACCCTGGTTACCATTGTAAAAGTAAAAAAAAAACAAAAAAAAAACATTACATACTCACGTCACCGCTGTGCTCTGCTTTACGGCCGGCGCTGACACAGTCAGTGCAGGGAAGCTCTCGGCCGGAGCGAGTGCATTGGCAGCGCTCCTGCCGAAAGCAGTTTTAACCCTGTGGACGCCGGGGGACGTGACAGACATCGGAATGTGAATATGTACTATTTTTTTTTTTTTTTACAATGGTAACCAGGGTAAACATCGGGTTACTAAGCGCGGCCCTGCGCTTAGTAACCCGATATTTACCCTGGTTACAAGTGAACACATCGCTGGATCGGCGTCACACACCGATCCAGCGATGACAGCGGGTGATCAGCGACCAAAAAATGGTCCTGATCATTCCCCAACGACCAACGATCTCCCAGCAGGGGCCTGATCATTGGTCGCTGTCACACATAACGAGATCGTTAGCGGGATCGTTACTACGTCACCAAAAGCGTGATGTTGCAACGATATCGTTAACAAAATCGTTATGTGTGAAGGTACCTTTAGATCCCGTGCCATCCTTTTTTGGCTCTTCACCTCAGCAATGACATTGTCATTCCATCCGTTTGCTTGTCTCCCATTCATGTGACTCCAGCTTTAGTTTTGACCGGATAGGAGGGTGCTGGGTGCCACAATTCACACAACACTTCCCAGATAAAGCAAGATTCACCAGACATTAGTTATGTGCATCTGGTGAAGGATAAGGCTATGTTCACACTAAGCTTTTGAAGAGTTTTACAAGCAGAAACATCAAGAAATTCTTTTTGGGGGATGTTTTAATTTCCTTTCTTTCATGTTTTCTTTATAGAAGATCTCACATGGCAGACATGGGGGCTTTCATAAGGTCCCAGCTGCCGTCATCACAAATAGGAACCACATTGATGGAAGTCTGAAGTGATGGCTGCAATACTAATAGACTAGAATTGGTGCTCACAATCTAAACTGGAGTGTGGGAGATAACCGGAGTACCCGGAGGAAAACCACGCAAACACAGGGAGAACAACATACTCCTTGCAGATGTTGTCCTTGGTGGGATTTGAAACCAAGACCCCAGCGCTGCAAAGCAACAGTGCTAACCACTGAGCCACTGTGCTTTCCATTTATAAGGTAGTAGGAGGTACACAGATGGTAAAAACTGCATGTCCTGTATAGTCCAGCCATCATTATAATAAATGGGGGTTTTCAAATAAAGCTGCATAAACCAGTCATCAGCTAATATGTGCCTAAGTACAGATGCCAAGTGTTATTGGGTGCATGGAGGACATGGAGACAGATGAATAAGAGGGAGTCTGAGGAAAGTTTAGAAAGGGGTAACAGGGAAGAGTTCCATTAGTGAGGATCATCAGACCGTGAAAACACAGATAAGAAGGGTTTGTGGATAATCTGCTCTGCTGGTATCCCATATAATAAATCCAAATCCAGACAGAAAGCACATGCGGTTTTATTTTGTTTGTTTTAGATTTAGTTAACGTGTTTCGAAGTACTGCAGACTTCTTCATCAGGACAAGATGGCTTTTCTAGTCCTGATGAAGAAATCTGTAGTACTTTGAAATGTGTTGACTAAATAATAAAAAAAAGCATTTACTCCTACTTTCTGTCTGGATTTGGATTTATTATATGGGATACCGGCAGAGCAGTTATCAACAAACCCTCCTTATCTGTATATTCTCGGTCTGATGACCCGTTGGACCTGCAGCAGCTGGATGTATAGTTAAACCTTTTTCTAGAATTATGTACCAATAAAGAATTATTTAGACCATTAGTTTGGCTTTGTACATTTTTGCAGGCTTTCTAGTTTAGTATTATCCCATCTTATCTTAAAGTGGTTGTCCGGTCTACAAGTTTGCAAACTTGTGAATCCTCACATTGTGTGAACCTGGCACTGTGATGATTCTCCAGTGTCAGCGGCGAGAACGGCAGTCATATGACATATTCCCGACCACAATCAAACAAGACTGTTTCAGGCCTCGCTCAATACACCTGCACTGATAGAGGCCGCGCCCATCAGTTGGATTGTGGCTCTGGATTATGCATATCGCATACTCCCAGTCAAATAACCGCCGTTCCCGGCGCTGACACCAGAGAATCCTCACAGTGTGCAGTGCACGTGATTTGATTCACAAGTTTGCAGTCACGTATAGTGACTGAAGACTTATAGTTTTAGACTGGACAAGCCCTTTAACAATAGTAATAAGAAATCTGCCCAATTAAAAAAATATCTAATTGTCAGAACATTAGTTTCTCTATTTTACAGCAAATTATTAGAAAAGTAACACTTTAGCAGACAGGATGTCATTGTGAGATGTGACTGCCATGGACCATACTGGGAAACTTCACTAGCCATAATTTAGGCAAAATGTGTATTGCTTTATCCAACAAGCTGACCACCATTATACACTATATCTAAAGCTGAAGACACACTACTGTCCAATGCCTGTTTGCTATGCAACACTATATAATCTTACAATTTGGCACATAACTGCATAATAAACCAATCCAGTCATGAAAGAATAAGAATATATTTCTCCTTGTGAAATGATAAATTAAAGAAACCCTATTACCCACATGCAAAATTGGTTAGCATTGTAATACAAAAAAATATGCTTCTCCCATGGACACAATATGTTAACCCTCAGAGTAACCGGCAGAATGAGACTTCAGGGCTTGTGTGTAGGACATGCCAATCATGCCTAGGAAGTATTCCTACACCATGCTGAGCTGCTGTCAGCTGTAACAGAGAACTAAATGCTTCCTATCTGAAGAAGAATAAATGGGGAGAACGTGAAACCTCAAAGCAGAAAAGTCCTGCTGTATAACAGCGACGTGAACCTATGGTGAGCTGACATTGACTGGCTCATCAGTATTCCTGACAAATATATACCTAGCTACCTTCAGTGAAAGAGAAATTGTCTACACTGTGATCATTTATTACCATTCTGAAAATATATGGATTAATTTAAGACGCTATCATGTGGCCAGGGTTGTTGGACTTGTTCTAACTGGAATTACAAAAAACTATAAGTTCAGATACATTGAATCCTGGGAATCATTAATAACACAAATGACAGTGAGTAGCCTTTATATTGTAAATGTATACTATTTCTTAAAGACAAGGCAGCTGTATCTTCGCTAATGTGTTTGATGAAGGTAGGGCTGGACAATTGTTCAAGTAACTTCATTTTTCACCATTTGGGACCCGATTGATTCTGTATTTGATTTGGCTTTTGGGAGAGAAGCACCACAGCCCAAGCAGTATTGGCCTCCTAGAGGGGGCAGCTCAGAGGTTCCTCCAGCCTACCGTACTAGTGGATCCAGGAAGATTTTAGCTTGGCTTTTGCTTTGATGAAATCAAACTTTTTTTAAGCACTCACCATTTAATAAATCATCAGTAGCTCAACAGCAGTAACATTACTGTGATCATGATCTTGCAAACATTTCAGCAGGGAAAACCAATATTCTCCTCTGGTAGTGACTCAGACAACGATTATAGACCCAAAATAAACATTGATTAATGGGAATTACTTATGGAGAGATTGAGGACAATTAAAGGGCTATTCCCATCTCAATTTTAGACTTTCAACGCATATTCGCAAGCTATGCCCAAATATCTGACAAGTACTAGTTTCAGAGGGGAGGTCCCCATGGACATCGAAGGCTGTATATCTTGCACCCTTGTAAATATGAGAGGTGTCGATTAAAGTTATCGCAGGTCTGACTTTTGAACCCTGAATTGATCAGTTTCTTGCCAGGCCAGCTTCAGAACAAGAGGGGCCATCCTTGAGTGTGAAGAGTTCTATTTGATGGAAAGAGATGTTAGAATCTGGCAATCAATTGTATTTGCAATAATCAGTACACAATTGCTGCATGCCACAAAACAAAAAAAACAGCCAGTGTCACACTGCACTGGCTTCTTTCCGGCTTTTGTGTAGTGTGTGAGTGATGCATTGAAACCCAATTCATCAGACTGTGAAATCCTAAAAGCATTACATATCACATATAAAAATGATGGCTACAAAGTTCTGTACCAGAGCAAGCAAGTCTTTTTTTCCGGGCTGCTTTTGTGTTCTTGAGCAAGTTAAGAATGACCAATTGCCAATTTATATTCCAAGAAATCTAAACAACCATAATAAATTAAGAAATACAGTGAAAGCACACTGTTAAATTTCATTTCACGCTCACTGAGCAAACATTACCAAACTCTAAGTACTGTCACCTTCTATCTTTTTAGCTAGAAATCTTGTGGCCAACCGAGCTGTGACCTTGAAATATTTCACAGCGGGAAGCTTACTTCAGTTTGCAATGCTCAGTTGTCTGATAGATTGGGGTCTTCTCATTTCTTTTGCTGCTAATACACTGAAATCAGAAAGAGCTTCATTCATAGAGCACTGAAATACCATTTCTGCATATTCATTACCATATAGTAGATGGTACATAGACTTCGCCAAAAGTACTGAGCAATGAAAGACTTTCAAGGGTTAGAATTTACTATTAGCAGGATGGAAGTGATGGTGAAGTGTGGCACTCATCCCAGAAGATTACAAGGTTTTAAAATTGTTTGCCATCTGCTACTAAGTTTTACAAACAGGAAAAGATAAAAAAAAATATAAATAAAGATTACATATATCTACTATATAATCGTCTAATTCTGTCTGTTTGTCTGTAACGGAAATCCCGTGTCGCTGATTGGTCACGCCAGCCGCCCGCGACCAATCAGTGACAGGCGCAGTCCGGCCGCGAATTGGCACGGGATTTGAACCACGCTTCACTGATTGGTCGCGACCGGCCACGTACGTGACCAGGATCCAGACGGGACATTCTGAGACATATGAGTAATTAGCCTCCTTACCTCCTAACTTAATCTCACATGCTGCAGTCTGTTTATTTATGATGTATGGCAATCTTACTAGCATAGTTTGTGCAATTGTGCAATTGTACCATTTGTTTCAATTGCTATGCATTGGACTCACTAGCATTCATGTGTAGGCAATAAATATTTTTGTTATGATACTAGATTTACTATTGTCCCGCCTTGTGAACCTGGATCATTGGTTGTATCCATGGATATAGTCACAATGTATTTCTTACAAATTGTTATTCACTATATATGATATGTGTTTTTAGGTGAAAATTGATGATATGAATTTTCAATAAATGTGATTTTTTTGTTACTTTTTGGCTAGTTTTGACTCTTGTTTCTCCGGTGCAATTAATTGGCAATTGAGTCGCCGTATGTATTTAAATAACTGACGTTTATTTCTATAGATGTGCTGGAGATGTAGTCGTAAGTCAGAAGCCAGAGAGACGTGTAAGAGCCGAAGGACGAGACAGGAGAATGGTGGGGGATGAGCTGAGGTCAGAAGCCAGATGGAAACGAGGGATCCAGAGGGTAAGACAGGGGAAGGTCAGAGTCAAAGCTGAGGATCAGGACCAGAGAGTTCAGAATAGTACCAAATCAGAAGGCAGAAGCAGAACCAGGGACTAGCCGAGTAATACATGGGTAAACACACACACACAGAGGAACAACAATATCCTACAGAGAAACCTGGGTCAGCTGCTCAAGCCGAGTAACAGAAGTATCACTGACTGAGCCTGACAAGCAGCAGGTCTAAACAGCCCTCTTAGAACCAACGAGAGGTCATACAAATTTAACCCCAAACAAACCAGGATGGGAGAAAAAATCCCATCCTGAATCATGACAGAGGAGAAGAGAGATGTCTGCAGACTTGAGAACCAAAATTGTTGATACATATCAACAATCTCAAGATTAGAAGTCCATCTCCTGAGATCTTGATGTTCCTTTGTCCACAGTGCGAAACATAATCAAGAAGTTTACAAACCATGGCACTGTAGCTAATTTCCCTGATTGTGGACAGCAGAGAAAAATTGATGAAAGGTTGCAACGCAGGATAATCTGGATGGTTGTAAGCAGCCCTGATCAAGTTCCAAAGAAATTCAAGCTGTCCTGCAGACTCACGGTGCATCAGTGTCAGCGTGAACTATCCGTCGACATTTGAATGAAATGAAATGCTATGGCAGGAGACCCAGGAGGCCCACTGATGACACAGAGGCATAAAAAGCTAGACTGCAGTTTGCCAAAATGTACTTGAGTAAACCACAATCCTTCTAGGGAAGCATCTACTGGACAAATGAGACCATTATAAAGCTGTTTGGTAAAGCACATCATTCTACTGTTTACTGAAAAGGGAATGAGGCCCACTAAGAAAGTGAAATATGGAGGCGGTTCAAAGATGTTTTAGTATTGTTTTGCTTGCCTCTGGAACTGGGTGCCTTGATTATGTGCAAGGCATCATGAAATCCAAAAATTACCAAACAATTTTGGGTCGCAATGTATATCCCAGTGTCAAAGCTGGGTTTGCATTTTAGGCCATGGGTCTTCAAATTAGGACAATGGCCCCAAACATACTTCAAGAAGCACCCAGAAATGGATGGAAAGATAGTGGTGGAGACTTCAGAATTGGCCAGCAATGAGTAGAGCTCTAAATCCCACAAAACATCTGTGGAGAGATCTTAAAATTGCTGTTGGGAGAAGGCACCTTTCAAATAAGTGAGACCTGGCGCAGTTAGAAAAAGATGAGTGGTCCAAAATTCCAGTTGATAAGTGTAAGAAACTTGTTGATGGTGATAGGAAGCATTTGATTGCAGTTATTTATTCCAAAAGGATGTGCAGCCAAATATTAAGTTGAAGGTGTCAACAATTCTGTCCGGCCCATTTTTGGGATTTTGTGGGGAATGATATCCAATTTCCTTATTTCTCCGTTGTTCCAATACACACAAAGGAAATAAACACGTGTATAACAAAACATGTACAGTGGGGCAAAAAAGTATTTAGTCAGTCAGCAATAGTGCAAGTTCCACCACTTAAAAAGATGAGAGGCGTCTGTAATTTACATCATAGGTAGACCTCAACTATGGGAGACAAACTGAGAAAAAAAAATCCAGAAAATCACATTGTCTGTTTTTTTAACATTTTATTTGCATATTATGGTGGAAAATAAGTATTTGGTCAGAAACAAAATTTCATCTCAATACTTTGTAATATATCCTTTGTTGGCAATGACAGAGGTCAAACGTTTTCTGTAAGTCTTCACAAGGTTGCCACACACTGTTGTTGGTATGTTGGCCCATTCCTCCATGCAGATCTCCTCTAGAGCAGTGATGTTTTTGGCTTTTCGCTTGGCAACACGGACTTTCAACTCCCTCCAAAGGTTTTCTATAGGGTTGAGATCTGGAGACTGGCTAGGCCACTCCAGGACCTTGAAATGCTTCTTACGAAGCCACTCCTTTGTTGCCCTGGCGGTGTGCTTTGGATCATTGTCATGTTGAAAGACCCAGCCACGTTTCATCTTCAATGCCCTTGCTGATGGAAGGAGGTTTGCACTCAAAATCTCACAATACATGGCCCCATTCATTCTTTCATGTACCCGGATCAGTCGTCCTGGCCACTTTGCAGAGAAACAGCCCCAAAGCGTGATGTTTCCACCACCATGCTTTACAGTAGGTATGGTGTTTGATGGATGCAACTCAGTATTCTTTTTCCTCCAAACACGACAAGTTGTGTTTCTACCAAACAGTTCCAGTTTGGTTTCATCAGACCATAGGACATTCTCCCAAAACTCCTCTGGATCATCCAAATGCTCTCTAGCAAACTTCAGACGGGCCCGGACATGTACTGGCTTAAGCAGTGGGACACGTCTGGCACTGCAGGATCTGAGTCCATGGTGGCGTAGTGTGTTACTTATGGTAGTCCTTGTTACATTGGTCCCAGCTCTCTGCAGTTCATTCACTAGGTCCCCCCGCGTGGTTCTGGGATTTTTGCTCACCGTTCTTGTGATCATTCTGACCCCACGGGGTGGGATTTTGCGTGGAGCCCAGATCGAGGGAGATTATCAGTGGTCTTGTATGTCTTCTATTTTCTAATTATTGCTCCCACTGTTGATTTCTTCACTCCAAGCTGGTTGGCTATTGCAGATTCAGTCTTCCCAGCCTGGTGCAGGGCTACAATTTTGTTTCTGGTGTCCTTTGACAGCTCTTTGGTCTTCACCATAGTGGAGTTTGGAGTCAGACTGTTTGAGGGTGTGCACAGGTGTCTTTTTATACTGATAACAAGTTTAAACAGGTGCCATTACTACAGGTAATGAGTGGAGGAAAGAGGAGACTCTTAAAGAAGAAGTTACAGGTCTGTGAGAGCCAGAAATCTTGATTGTTTGTTTCTGACCAAATACTTATTTTCCACCATAATATGCAAATAAAATGTTAAAAAAACAGACAATGTGATTTTCTGGATTTTTTTTCCTCAGTTTGTCTCCCATAGTTGAGGTCTACCTATGATGTAAATTACAGACGCCTCTCATCTTTTTAAGTGGTAGAACTTGCACTATTGCTCACTGACTAAATACTTTTTTGCCCCACTGTATAATGCAATAATTTTCTAGAAGAAATACTTCATTTTCTGGAACAATTTCAAGGTGTCAACACTTTTGACCATTACTGTATGCATGCATATATATCTATATGAACACTGTCTCTTTAAATATTCCACTGATTTATTAAAAGTGCTGCATAAAGCAGTGCAATGTTAGCAAAAACAAACTCTGCCTTCCTGACCAAAAAGGAAAACAAAAACATAACGTATAGCACAGTCCTTGTTGCTACGGGAATCCGCTGTCACGTCCGCTGCACATACTTACCCGGCTTCTTCCATCTCTCGGCGCACTCTCGATCCTGTCCCTCGCCGCTCTGCCTCCTCCTTCGCCGGCTCACGGCGTCCGGTCTCTCTGCGCATGCGCGGTCGCGTCTCCTCCGTCGCTGAGCCCTCTGGGAGGTCGCGACCCGGTGGCTCCGCCCCAACATGGCGGCGCCCATCGGGTATTTCTTCCCGGCGTCTTTCCAGGCAAGACGCCTTTGCTTTGTAGGTGCACTGTCTGCCGTCAGTGTCTCTATGCCCTAGGCTCTCCTGTATCAGTATCTTTTCCCTGCTTAGTTCTCGCTTTGTCTCAGTGTTGTGTTCCTGCTGTGTCCTGCCAAGTTCCGTGTTCCTGCTGTGTCCTGCCAAGTTCCGTGTTCCTGCTGTGTCCTGCCAAGTTCCGTGTTCCTGCTGTGTCCTGCCAAGTTCCGTGTTCCTGCTGTGTCCTGCCAAGTTCCGTGTTCCTGCTGTGTCCTGCCAAGTTCCGTGTTCCTGCTGTGTCCTGCCAAGTTCCGTGTTCCTGCTGTGTCCTGCCAAGTTCCGTGTTCCTGCTGTGTACTACCAAGTTCCGTATTCCTGCTGTGTCCTGCCAAGTTCTATGTACCTGCCGTCTCCTGCCAAGTCCTGTGTTCCTGCCGTGTCCCGCATCGTCTTGTGTTCCTGTCATTATCAGTTAAGTCCTGTTTTCCTATTATTCCCCGCCATTCCAATAGCTCTGTGGTCTCCTTCTTTCTCTTGGGTCGTCCCTTTGGCTCTAGCTGTTGTGTCTCCATACCCCCGAGGTCCTGCTCCTAACACTCCCTGTATAGGGGGTGATTCCATCTGGTCCGCTCGACTCCGGGGGCTCTAGAGTCACGACCCAGAGGGTCCACTCTCGGATTTCTGTCCGAATCCCTACATCCGCTCGCTTCTGGAATAAACAACAAAGTTCAGCTTCTATTAGGCTCCAATCACGCTATCACTATTTGGTCAGTAGTTTACCTTAGTATGTGTAAGCCAAAATCAGGACAGGAACAATCAGAGGAAAAGTATAAAAGAAACACGACACCACTTCTGCATTTATCACCCACTCCTGATTTTGGATCACAAATACTGATGTGAAATACTGACCAAATACTGATAGTGTGACCATAGTCTTAACGTGAAAACACAGTTCCAGAGCTTTGCACCCTCAGGTCACCCCTTCTGAATGTTCTGGAAGGCTGGGTATTTATCCTCTGGAGTCCTCCCATTCTACAGCTGTTCAATGAAGCTAGCAATAAACATGGCTGATTAACTCCTGTCAGTACATAGTGTGCTGGAGAAATTTCCTAGGTTGCCATCACTGAAGCTAACACCCTTAGTGAAACATAGCACCCCTCCAGTACTTTGCCAATTGGGTTACAACACTTTCTGCTATCCATACAAAATCATGCTGGAAGACCCAGCCACTACTCATCTTCAATGCTCTTACTGAGTGAAGGAGGCTGTTGGCCAAAATCTCGAGATACATGACCCCCCATTCATCCTCACTTCAATACGGTGCAGTTGTCCTGTCCCCTTTTCAGAAAATCACCCCCAAACTATGATGTTTCCCCCATCATGCTTCACGGTTGGGATGGTGTTCTTGGGATTGTACTCATCCTTCTTCCTCCAAATTCGGGGAGTGGAGTTGATACCAAAAAGTTGTATTTTGGTCTCCTCTGACCACATAACCTTCTCCCATGCCTCCTCTGGATCATCCAGATCGTCAATGGCAAACTTTAAATTCAAGTGAACTTGCATGCTGTGCAGGATTTTAATTCATGACAGCTTAGTGTGTTGCTAAAGGTAATGTTTGAGGCTGTGGTCCCTGCTCTCTTCAGGTAATTGACCAGATCTTCTCGTATAGTTCTGGGCTGACTCCTGACATTTCTCAGAATCAGCCTTACCCCATGAGGCAAGATCTTACATGGACCCCAGATGGAGGAAGATTGATAGTCATCTTGTGTTTCTACCATTTTCTAAAAATTGTTCCGACAGTTGTTGTCTTCTCACCAAGCTGCTTGCCTATTGTCCTGTAACCCATCCCAACCTTTTACAGGTCTACAATTTTGACCTTGGTGTCCTTAGACAGCTTTTTGTTCTTGGCCATGGTAGAGAGGTTGAGGTGTGATTGATTGCGTGGACAGGGGTCTTTTATAAAGGTAATGAGTTCAAATAGGTGCAATTAATTACCATATATATATTCGAGTATAAGTCGAGAATTTCAGCCCATTTTTTAAGGCTAAAATTGCCCCTCTCGGCTTATACTCGAGTCATTCTCAGGGGTCGGCAGGGGAGGGGGAGCGGCAGCTGTCTAATCATACTCACCTGCTCCAGGCGCAGTCCCTGGTTCTCCAGGCTGACAGCTTCTTCCTGTATTGAGCGGTCACATGGTACCGCTCATTACAGTAATGAATATGGACCCCACTCCACTCCCATAGGGGTGGAGCCGCATATTCATTACTGTAATGAGTGGTAATATGTGACCGCTGAATACAGGAAAAAGCTGCCAACGCCCGAAGAACCAGGGACGTGCAGGGACCACGCAGAGAGCGAGTATGGCGGGGCAGTGCGCTATATTCACCTGTCCTCCGTTCCACCGCTGAGCGCCGCTCCATCTTCTGCATCCTCTGCAGTGACACTCAGGTCAGAGGGCGCGATGACGTGATTAGTGTGTGTGCCGCCCTCTGCCTGAACAGTCAGTGCAGAGGACGCAGAAGACACAGCGGCGCTCAGCGGTGGAACAGAGGACAGGTGACTATAGCAAGTGCCGGGGGCCTGAGCAACGAGAGGTATGTGATTTTTTTATTTTTTTTTTTTAAATCGCAGCAACAGCAAATGGGGCAAATATCTATTTGTAGCATCTTATGGAAAATTCTTAAGGAAAATCTAACAGGTCTGTGAGAGCCAGAATTCTTACTGGTTGTTAGGTGAATGTGATCAAATACAGTTAGGGCCAGAAATATTTGGACAGTGACACAAGTTTTGTTATTTTAGCTGTTTACAAAAACATGTTCAGAAATACAATTATATATATAATATGGGCTGAAAGTGCACACTCCCAGCTGCAATATGATAGTTTCCACATCCAAATCGGAGAAAGGGTTTAGGAATCATAGCTCTGTAATGCATAGCGTCCTCTTTTTCAAGGGACCAAAAGTAATTGGACAATGGACTCTAAGGGCTGCAATTAACTCTGAAGGCGTCTCCCTCGTTAACCTGTAATCAATGAAGTAGTTAAAAGGTCAGGGGTGGATTCCAGGTGTGTGGTTTTGAATTTGGAAGCTGTTGCTGTGAGCAGACAACATGCGGTCAAAGGAGCTCTCAATTGAGGTGAAGCAGAACATCCTGAGGCTGAAAAAAAAGAAAAAATCCATCAGAGAGATAGCAGACATGCTTGGAGTAGCAAAATCAACAGTTGGGTACATTCTGAGAAAAAAGGAATTGACTGGTGAGCTTGGGAACTCAAAAAGGCCTGGGCGTCCACGGATGACAACAGTGGTGGATGATCGCCACATACTTAATTTGGTGAAGAAGAACCTGTTCACAACATCAACTGAAGTCCAGAACACTCTCAGTGAAGTAGGTGTATCTGTCTCTAAGTCAACAGTAAAGAGAAGACTCCATGACAGTAAATACAAAGGGTTCACATCTAGATGCAAACCATTCATCAATACCAAAAATAGACAGGCCAGAGTTAAATTTGCAGAAAAACACCTCAAGAAGCCAGCTCAGTTCTGGAAAAGTATTCTATGGACAGATGAGACAAAGATCAACCTGTACCAGAATGATGGGAAGAAAAAAGTTTGGAGAAGAAAGGGAACGGCACATGATCCAAGGCACACCACATCCTCTGTAAAACATGGTGGAGGCAACGTGATGGCATGGGCATGCATGGCTTTCAATGGCACTGGGTCACTTGTGTTTATTGATGACATAAGAGCAGACAAGAGTAGCCGGATGAATTCTGAAGTGTACCGGGATATACTTTCAGCCCAGATTCAGCCAAATGCTGCAAAGTTGATTGGACGGCGCTTCATAGTACAGATGGACAATGACCCCAAGCATACAGCCAAAGCTACCCAGGAGTTCATGAGTGCCAAAAAGTGGAACATTCTGCAATGGCCAAGTCAATCTCCAGATCTAAACCCAATTGAGCATGCATTTCACTTGCTCAAATCCAGACTTAAGACGGAAAGACCCACAAACAAGCAAGACCTGAAGGCTGCGGCTGTAAAGGCCTGACAAAGCATTAAGAAGGAGGAAACCCAGCGTTTGGTGATGTCCATGGGTTCCAGACTTAAGGCAGTGATTGCCTCCAAAGGATTTGCAACAAAATATTGAAAATAAAAATATTTTGTTTGGGTTATGTTTATTTGTCCAATTACTTTTGACCTCCTAAAATGTGGAGTGTTTGTAAAGAAATGTGTACAATTCCTACATTTTCTATCAGATATTTTTGTTCAACCCTTCAAATTAAACGTTACAATCTGCACTTGAATTCTGTTGTAGAAGTTTCATTTCAAATCCAATGTGGTGGCATGCAGAGCCCAACTCGCGAAAATTGTGTCACTGTCCAAATATTTCTGGCCCTAACTGTACATATTTCATGGAATAAAATGCAAGTAAATTATGTAAAAATCATACAATGTGATTTTATGTTTTATTTTTCTTTCTTCTCATGTTTAGAGTCTGTCTCTCACAGTTGAAGTACACCTACAATAAAAATTACAGACCTCTCCATTCTTTGTAGGTGGGACAACTTGCAAAATCCTCAGTCTAGCAAATACTTTTTCCCCATTGTGTATGAATACTAATAAATATATATTGTATTTATATACAAATTTAAACGCACGCACAGACACACACACACAGGCCAATTCCACTTTGTACAGCTATCGAGACAACTGCCCACCTCAAAGCTTTAGTAATGTTGAAACTTAAGGTGTAATCTGCAAAGTTTACAGCTTGTAATACAGTTACTAAAATATTCATTTATCAAATATATTTAGAAAAAAAAGGCATTTGCAAAAAAAGGGTATTGTTTTTTTCTCATGTAGTCCCTTGGCATAATTAATTGTCCATTCCTGTCCTATCCTACTCAAAGAAAAGTGCAGTCCATTACTCTTTTACTTCACTTAACCACAATGCTGGTACTGGATTTTCTGATTTCCAATCTGCAAAATCATCCATGTGTACTACAGTTAAAAATACATATAGAAAAAATAAAAATATATTCAAAGAAAATGATATACAGATATTTCTCCCTTAATATATTTTTTTAATTTTTATTTGTCCAATAGCAGAGATATTTTATGCTTTGTTCAGAAAATTAGAGGATTTTCTGAAAATGCTTGAGTTGAAAAATCACACACATTTAGCAAAAGGGCAGAGACCACTTTAGGGGAAATTCTACAAAAAGGTCACTGCATTAATACAGCAAAATTCCACCTTTTTTACATTATCTTTACAGTTAGAATTAAGCAAAAACAGCAAAGTACCAATATATGCAAAATATCTATATATATAATTGTCTAAGGGTTTTTCTGTCTGTCTGTCTGTCCTTCTGTCACAGTCATTCATTCGCTGATTGGTCTCGGCAGCTGCCTGTCATGGCTGCCGCGACCAATCAGCGACGGCCACTGTCCGATTAGTCCCTCCCCTACTCCCCTGCACTCACTGCCCGGCGCCCGCTCCGTAATCCCCTCCACTCACCGCTCACACAGGGTTAATGGCAGCAGTAACGGCCCACGGTGTAACGCACTCCGTTACCGCTGCTATTAACCCTGTGTGTCCCCAACTATTTACTATTGATGCTGCCTATGCAGCATCAATAGTAAAAATAAGTCATGTTAAAAATAATAAAAAAAACAAAAAACCTGCTATACTCACAATCCGCCACCTTTCCTGCTCCTCGGGACGCTCCCGGGATCGCTCTATTGCAAGCGGAAGCTTCCGATCCCAGGGCTGGTGTGAGCAGGACCTATGATGACGTCACGGTCACATGACGGGCCTTCGGAAGGTGAGTATATATATATATTTTTTAAGTCTCTATACTCCGTGGCTCTGTGCTGGGCAATATACTACGTGACTGGGCAATATACTATGTGGCTGGACAATATACTCCGTCGCTGGGCAATATACTACGTGGCTCTGCTATATACTATGTGGCTGGGCAATATACCGTACTACGTGGCTCTACTATATACTATGTGGCTGGGCAATATACTAGGTCACTGGGCAATATACTACGTGGCTGGGCAATATACTACGTGACTGGGCAACATACTACGTGACTGAGCAATATACTACGTGGCTGAGCAATATACTATGTGACTGGGCAATATACTACGTGGCTGAGCAATATACTACGTGACTGGGCAATATACTACGTGACTGGGCAATATACTATGTGGCTGGACAATATACTCCGTCGCTGGGCAATATACTACGTGGCTCTGCTATATACTATGTGGCTGGGCAATATACTACGTGACTGGGCAATATACCGTACTACGTGGCTCTACTATATACTATGTGGCTGGGCAATATACTAGGTCACTGGGCAATATACTACGTGGCTGGGCAATATACTACGTGACTGGGCAACATACTACGTGACTGAGCAATATACTACGTGGCTGAGCAATATACTACGTGACTGGGCAATATACTACGGGACTGGCCAATATACTACGTAACTGGGCAATATACTACGTGACTGGGCAATATACTACGTCGCTAGGCAATATACTACTTTCGCTGGGCAATATACGTGACTGAGCAATATAATACGTGGCTGGGCAATATACTACGTGACTGGGCAATATACTACGTGGCTGGGCAATATACTACGTAACTGGGCAATATACTACGTGACTGGGCAATATACTACGTTGCTGGGCAATATACTATGTGACTGGGCAATATACTATGTGGGCTGTGCAATATACTACGTGACTGGCCAATATACTACATCGCTGGGCAATATACTACGTGACTGAGCAATATACTACGTGGCTGGGCAATATATTACGTGGCTGGGCAATATACTACGTAACTTGGCAATATACGTGACTGGGCAATATACTACGTGACTGCAATATACTACGTAGTTGGGCAATATACTACATCACTGGGCAATATACTACGTCGCTGGGCAATATGCTACGTGACTGGGCAATATACTACGTGGGCTGTGCAATATACTACGTCGCTGGGCCATATACTATGTGGCTGGGCCATATACTACGTGACTGGGCAATATACTACGTGGGCTGTGCAATATACTACGTGGACATGCATATTCTAGAATACCCAATGCGTTAGAATCGGGCCACCATCTAGTATATATATAATTGCAAGTAATTTCAATATTCCCTATCCATAAGCATTTTAGCTATTTATAAACATAGCCTAAAACCGCAGAATTTTGAATGAAAGCAGCTATGCTCACAATGTTGTGAGGGCCTCCTTTACAAATTACGTCATAGGTCAATGGAAAAACTGCGTTGCGTGTACCTTGGCATAACCCAAAGTAGTCTATAATGAATCTACTTGGCGTTAGTAGAACGAAGTCCAAGTTTACAGTAGACAGAAGTTTACCTCCATCCCAGTGATGTATAATGTGATGTCTGCATATAACTAGTCGTATAATTGTCCTCTAAAGTCCCGCAATGCACTGCTCTTGGGTAAAAAGAATTCAATAGAATTCTAAATGTGCTTTTCTGACTGGACTGCCAAACAATGTTATTTAGAAATAAAACAAGGTAAGTAACGTGCAGTAAATTAATTAGTGGATTGCAAAAGTATTCATCCCCCTGGGCATTTTTCATGTTTTGCTACCTCATAACCTGGAATTTCACCATTTTTTGTCGCGTTGTCATCAGTTGATGTAAAGAACATGCCTGCAACTGTGAACATTTGTTTTTCTTTTTATTGTGAAGCAGACAACAAATAAGACAAAATTACTGAAAACTTCTGTGTACATATCTATTCACCCCCTAAAATCAGTACTTTGTAGAGCCTCCTTTTACAGCAATTACAGTTGCAAATTGTTTTGGATAAGTCTCTATGAGCTTTCCACATCTTGCCACTGGGATTTTCCATTCATCAAGGCAAAACTGCTCCAGCACCTCAAAGTTGATTTCCTCTGGTGAACAGCAATCTTCAAGTCTAACCACAGATTCTCAATTGGATTAAGGGCTTGACTTTGACTAGGCTACTCCAAAACATTTATGTGTTTCCACTTAAACCACTCGAGTTTTGCTTTAGCAGTATACTTTGGGTCATTGTCTTCTTGGAAGATGAACCTCCATCCCAGTCTCAAATCACTAACAGGCTGAAACAGGTTTTGCTCAAGAATACCCCTGTATTTCAAACCATTCATCTTCAGCTCTATATGGACTATTTTTTATGTCCTTGCTACCGAAAAACATCCCCACAGCATGATGCTGCCACCAACATGTTTCACTGTGTGGATGTTGTCCTTGGGGTGATGAGCTGTGTTGGTTTGGCGCCAGACACAGTGTTTACCTTGGTGACCAAAGAGTTCAATTTTGGTCTCATCTGACCACAGCACCTTCCTCCATACATTTGGGGAATTTCCCACATTTCTTTTAGCAAACGCAAAATGAGCCTTACAATTTTTATGTGTAAATAAAGGCTTTTTTCTGCCCACTCTTCCATAAAAGCCACCTCTATGGAGTGTACGGCTTATTGTGGTCATATGGACAGATACTCCAGTATCTGCTTGGTAACTCTGCAGCTCCTTCAAGGTTACCTTTGGTCTCTATGCTGCCACTCTGATTAATTCTCTTCTTGTCCAGGCTAAGAGTTTGTTTGTTGTAGTACCATGTTCTTTCCATTTGATGATAATGGATTTCATGGTGCTCCGGGGGATCATCAAAGATGGGGATATTATTTTATAACCCAACCCTGACTTGTACTTTACAAAAACTTTGGTGTATGATGTTTGGAAATCTCCTTGGTTTTCATGGTGTTTGGTTAGTGGTGACTCCAGTGATGGGGCATTTACCCACTCCTCCTCTCCTCTCTAATACAAAATTGCAGTAGGGGACAGAGCTTGCAATCTAAGCCTCCTTGATGTAGAATTGCACAGTTATCACATGGAAAGAAAGTAAATTATGTATAGCTAGAGGGTGAGGAAACCAATTAAGATAGGAAGAGTTAACCATTCAAGTTCCCTTAGACAGCAAAGATCTTTTCTTAGGTTCAGATAACAAAAGGGACATGTGTATATGTATAGATAGAAAAGTGGAGAAGTCTCCTTTATTCTTGTGAAATATGCCCTAAGTTGAAAGGAAACTTTTGTTCCCTTCGGGGGAAATGTTACACCTGCATCTTGACACAGGGGTTGTAGGCTCTCTTCAGGTTGAGCTGCTATGATAAAAGAACTTCCCCAGGCTTTTTGTTTAAGAATATTGGGGTTGGTGTAGATCTGATAGTGATTGGACATACAGTTTAAGCTTCAGGACTAATAGAGGAAGAATATGCATATTTTTCATAACTGTAACATCTGCCTATAAGCTCCAAATCAATAGTGGCCAGATCGCTGAGAACAGCCATGTTATGTTTGGTCTCTAGTTAACAGTAATATCCCAATAAAAAAAATTGACGGCGTTATCAAACTCCTGTGAGCGTCAGGACAGGAGTAAAGATAATGTAGGAAATATGATTTTCTGAAACTGAAGCCACATCCTATGACCATCCCTGCTATTAGTAATCAAGGGGAGGTGTGTGGGTATAACTTAGGTGCTGATAAAAAGTCAAGGCGAATTATGACCTGTGATCCCGTAGAGATATATATGAGTGTATGCACTCTCTCATTCACTGTATGTTTCTAATTGAAGTGTTCTCCTTCACTAAGCTGAACCATCTCTGTTATCAGTGTAGTAAGTTTCTGTTGTTTATCCTGTTTATTTTATGTAATTGTGTATGCTGTGTTGTTTTGTCCCCTTTATAAAATCTTTTGTAGATTTTTTTATAAACACTGCCTTGATTAAAGATAAAATTTAATGGTTATGTTCATTTTGTTCTGTAAACCACACTCTTGAAAGCTTTACATTACCTGTCAGGTGTCCAGTCAACCTTTATAAACACCTGGTGGTGGCAGCAAGTAGTTCTTGGGTTATCGTTGAGTTAGCAGTTACTTATTGGGGTATATATATTCCACGCGTTGAAATCAGAAGTGTATACAGTTTAAAATAAAAAAATGTATTGAAACATCCTCTAAGGGTTTAGTATGGCTGACTGAGGAATTTCTGTGTTATTAGAGTCTCAGTCTGTTAAGGTGAAACGTGATGTTATTGTAAACTACCATATAACAGGGCAGAGACTACAACAATAACAGCATGAAGTCAACCAGAGCGTAGTTTAAAATCCCCATGTGTCCTGATGAAACTTCACAATGCCATTTGATCTGCAGGAAGTGACCTAAATAGCAAAGCAAACACCTGACATTAACTCCAGGCTTGTAAATGGCTACCCCAGTTCTTTATAAATAAAGTATGAGCAGATACAGTTACTTATACAACCCAACTAAAAAAGGTCAAAATCAAGTCAGAATCCAAGTATGTGACCTACAGTTGTGTCGACTACCATTTAATACTTTTTTTCTTATTTCACCTACACAAAAAGTTGCATTCCATTACCACTAACAATTATTGACTATGTATAGAAGCTTTTAGCAGCTTAAGTCTTACAAATATGAGAGAGAATCTAAAGATATGTTATTATATAATCCTATACAGTGAAAGAGTCGGTCTTATCAAAGTGCTAATATTTGATGGTTTTGACACATGGAAGTAAATCTTGTAAAGTCTTCATTGTACTTCTTTAGATGTTCATTTCTTTTTCACTAATATCAATAAAAGGAAATTAATTGGTCACTTCTGGGAGAAGCGAAGTCTCCCTAAGCTAGAAGATCGTTGGGTACAGCCGGGACCAGCTGCTTCGAAAGCATCACCAAACCAGGGATTCAAGCTTCAGGAGGCTAATTTGCATATTCCAGGTGCCTTCTGGGAGAAGCGAAGTCTCCCTAAGCTAGAAGATCGTTGGGTACAGCCGGGACCAGCTGCTTCGAAAGCATCACCAAACCAGGGAATTTTTGCCTGTAGGACATTATTGCAAGAGAGCTTGGCTGAGTAGATTACACAAGAAGGAAAACACACAGCAAGTCAGCAGGATCTAGGAGCAACATGGCAGATGTGACAACCTACATGGTGAGCTGCAGCATGTGCTACATGTTCACAGATCGACCAGAAGAAGAATCCAATTTCACCTGTCAGAAGTGTAGACTAGTGGCCCTTTTAGAAGAAAAGGTGCGGGGTCTGGAAGAAAGAATAGCAACTTTGAAACTCATCAAAGAGAATGAAGACTTTCTAGACAGAACAGAAGCATCTCTACTGGTCACAGAAGGTGCAAAAAGTGTCAGAGAACCTCCAAAAGCAGATGAGTGGAAGCATGTGACCAAAAGAAGCAAGAAGACCATGGAGAAATCACCAACGACACAACTGAAGAACCGATATCAAATCTTTGTAGAGGATGAAGATGGCACACCTAAGAATGAATCAATACCAGCAAGCAAAAAAGAAAAGGGCACACAGCAACAAGTGACAGCAAAAAGTACAGCCAAGAAGCAACGAAGAGTGGTGGTGGTGGGAGACTCACTACTGAGAGGCACCGAAGCAGCCATCTGCAGACCGGACATAACTGCAAGAGAAGTATGCTGCCTTCCAGGTGCGATGATCAAGGATGTGACCGATAGGATACCAAAGCTCTTCAGCTCCAAGGACGTCCACCCATTTCTTCTGATACATGTTGGCACCAATGACACGGCAAGGAAGGACCTACCGACAATCTGCAAGGACTTTGAAGAGTTGGGGAAGAAAGTAAAGGAACTGGATGCACAGGTAGTTTTTTCTTCTATCCTTCCAGTAGACGGGCATGGCACCAGGAGATGGAACAGGATCCTTGATGCAAACAACTGGCTAAGACGATGGTGCAGACAACAAGGATTTGGATTCCTGGACCACGGTGTGAATTACTGGTATGATGGACTCCTCGCCAGAGACGGACTACACCTCAACAAACCTGGGAAACACACATTCGCCAGAAGACTCGCTACACTCATCAGGAGGGCGTTAAACTAGAAGAAGAGGGGACGGGAAGAAAAACATTAGACTCGAACAAAGACGACCCAGGAAAACATACTCAGAAGGGAGGTAAGAACATTTCTAAAACAATCCACAGTGAGGAGATTGGAACAAAACAAAATCCTCTAAACTGCATGCTCGCAAACGCCAGAAGCCTGACAAACAAGATGGAAGAACTAGAAGCAGAAATATCTACAGGTAACTTTGACATAGTGGGAATAACCGAGACATGGTTAGATGAAAGCTATGACTGGGCAGTTAACTTACAGGGTTACAGTCTGTTTAGAAAGGATCGTAAAAATCGGAGAGGAGGAGGGGTTTGTCTCTATGTAAAGTCTTGTCTAAAGTCCACTTTAAGGGAGGATATTAGCGAAGGGAATGAGGATGTCGAGTCCATATGGGTTGAAATTCATGGAGGGAAAAATGGTAACAAAATTCTCATTGGGGTCTGTTACAAACCCCCAAATATAACAGAAAGCATGGAAAGTCTACTTCTAAAGCAGATAGATGAAGCTGCAACCCATAATGAGGTCCTGGTTATGGGGGACTTTAACTACCCGGATATTAACTGGGAAACAGAAACCTGTGAAACCCATAAAGGCAACAGGTTTCTGCTAATAACCAAGAAAAATTATCTTTCACAATTGGTGCAGAATCCAACCAGAGGAGCAGCACTTTTAGACCTAATACTATCTAATAGACCTGACAGAATAACAAATCTGCAGGTGGTTGGGCATTTAGGAAATAGCGACCACAATATTGTGCAGTTTCACCTGTCTTTCACTAGGGGGACTTGTCAGGGAGTCACAAAAACATTGAACTTTAGGAAGGCAAAGTTTGAACAGCTTAGAGATGCCCTTAATCTGGTAGACTGGGACAATATCCTCAGAAATGAGAATACAGATAATAAATGGGAAATGTTTAAGAACATCCTAAATAGGCAGTGTAAGCGGTTTATACCTTGTGGGAATAAAAGGACTAGAAATAGGAAAAACCCAATGTGGCTAAACAAAGAAGTAAGACAGGCAATTAACAGTAAAAAGAAAGCATTTGCACTACTAAAGCAGGATGGCACCATTGAAGCTCTAAAAAACTATAGGGAGAAAAATACTTTATCTAAAAAACTAATTAAAGCTGCCAAAAAGGAAACAGAGAAGCACATTGCTAAGGAGAGTAAAACTAATCCCAAACTGTTCTTCAACTATATCAATAGTAAAAGAATAAAAACTGAAAATGTAGGCCCCTTAAAAAATAGTGAGGAAAGAATGGTTGTAGATGACGAGGAAAAAGCTAACATATTAAACACCTTCTTCTCCACGGTATTCACGGTGGAAAATGAAATGCTAGGTGAAATCCCAAGAAACAATGAAAACCCTATATTAAGGGTCACCAATCTAACCCAAGAAGAGGTGCGAAACCGGCTAAATAAGATTAAAATAGATAAATCTCCGGGTCCGGATGGCATACACCCACGAGTACTAAGAGAACTAAGTAATGTAATAGATAAACCATTATTTCTTATTTTTAGGGACTCTATAGAGACAGGGTCTGTTCCGCAGGATTGGCGCATAGCAAATGTGGTGCCAATATTCAAAAAGGGCTCTAAAAGTGAACCTGGAAATTATAGGCCAGTAAGTCTAACCTCTATTGTTGGTAAAATATTTGAAGGGTTTCTGAGGGATGTTATTCTGGATTATCTCAATGAGAATAACTGTTTAACTCCATATCAGCATGGGTTTATGAGAAATCGCTCCTGTCAAACCAATCTAATCAGTTTTTATGAAGAGGTAAGCTATAGACTGGACCACGGTGAGTCATTGGACGTGGTATATCTCGATTTTTCCAAAGCGTTTGATACCGTGCCGCACAAGAGGTTGGTACACAAAATGAGAATGCTTGGTCTGGGGGAAAATGTGTGTAAATGGGTTAGTAACTGGCTTAGTGATAGAAAGCAGAGGGTGGTTATAAATGGTATAGTCTCTAACTGGGTCGCTGTGACCAGTGGGGTACCGCAGGGGTCAGTATTGGGACCTGTTCTCTTCAACATATTCATTAATGATCTGGTAGAAGGTTTACACAGTAAAATATCGATATTTGCAGATGATACAAAACTATGTAAAGCAGTTAATACAAGAGAAGATAGTATTCTGCTACAGATGGATCTGGATAAGTTGGAAACTTGGGCTGAAAGGTGGCAGATGAGGTTTAACAATGATAAATGTAAGGTTATACACATGGGAAGAGGGAATCAATATCACCATTACACACTGAACGGGAAACCACTGGGTAAATCTGACAGGGAGAAGGACTTGGGGATCCTAGTTAATGATAAACTTACCTGGAGCAGCCAGTGCCAGGCAGCAGCTGCCAAGGCAAACAGGATCATGGGGTGCATTAAAAGAGGTCTGGATACACATGATGAGAGCATTATACTGCCTCTGTACAAATCCCTAGTTAGACCGCACATGGAGTACTGTGTCCAGTTTTGGGCACCGGTGCTCAGGAAGGATATAATGGAACTAGAGAGAGTACAAAGGAGGGCAACAAAATTAATAAAGGGGATGGGAGAACTACAATACCCAGATAGATTAGCGAAATTAGGATTATTTAGTCTAGAAAAAAGACGACTGAGGGGCGATCTAATAACCATGTATAAGTATATAAGGGGACAATACAAATATCTCGCTGAGGATCTGTTTATACCAAGGAAGGTGACGGGCACAAGGGGGCATTCTTTGCGTCTGGAGGAGAGAAGGTTTTTCCACCAACATAGAAGAGGATTCTTTACTGTTAGGGCAGTGAGAATCTGGAATTGCTTGCCTGAGGAGGTGGTGATGGCGAACTCAGTCGAGGGGTTCAAGAGAGGCCTGGATGTCTTCCTGGAGCAGAACAATATTGTATCATACAATTATTAGGTTCTGTAGAAGGACGTAGATCTGGGTATTTATTATGATGGAATATAGGCTGAACTGGATGGACAAATGTCTTTTTTCGGCCTTACTAACTATGTTACTATGTTACTATGTTACTATGTTACTTGGCCCTCTATGAAATTGCCCTTGTGTACCTTTGGATCTGCAAAAATTGATGATCAGGCTGATAGGGATGTCATTTTTTAGGGATTTACAATCTATAAATCTCTGGGTTTCTTGGCACCATGATGGCATTAAATGCATCTTTAATCTCTGGTTGAAAAATGACACCAAATAGACCCAAACACTACATTCCTGTACAATGGAGCATCTTTGTATGCACATGTGTGCTTTGCTGTACTACAATACAGCTTTCCAACATTAAAGAAGTTTTCCACTAATAAGACAACTTCTTCTCATGCCCCATGCTTGGCCCAGATAAATAAAAAGCTTATACACAGCTCCCCTGCTGGTGTCATTCTCACGGTGTTGGTATTCGCTCTCCCCGGGGCTCCAGTGCTGCTGTTGTGAAACGTGACCCAATGTCCAATCAATGGTGGTGTCACTGCCCCAGCCTCCTGTCAAATTGAACATGAAAAAGTGAAAGGGCAAGCTGCAGCTGGGACTTCCTCTCCATGGTCGATTTGTCAGAAGGTGGGGACAGTGACGCCCGTGCTGATTGGCGCCGGGACCACGTATCACAACAACTGCATGACAGCCCTGGGACTGCGAGTGCTAATACCGCTGGAAAGGCGCCAGCATGGGAGGTGAGTATATATATTTTTTATTTTATTGGGGCCAAACATTTAGCTCAAGAAGGGGTTGTCCAAGTAAGGGTTGTAGCTCTAAAGGGGTTGTCCAGAACCTAACTGAATTTTAATATTACTCTATCACTATTTAATGTAATGAGAAATAGCTGGTTAAGGAAAAGAAAGTGTCACTGTGGCAGCTTTTGTCCCCTCCTTGAAACGGATTGTCAATGAGAGTGCTCGCCAGTTCGTCACCTCTTTTTGCAGCTGGCAAGAGAGCGCATTGTCAGTGCGCAATGAAAGTAAATGCAGTGAGCAGAGACAGCATACTGAGCATCTGTCAGCATTGATAACAGACACAGGGGCTCAGCAATTCTTTGCCATACGGAACATGCAAGAGTCATTCCTGATAACAATCAGGGAGTGGATAGCAGTGACCACAGCATCAATCCACCGATCAAATCTCATTTGAGATTCGCCAATGCATGCTGGAAGACTCAAATAAAATGTAATTGACAGTGAGAAAAAAAATACAAAACTAAGAGTAGAAAGGGAAAGGTAGGGATTTTTTAAATTGAAGTATATTTGAAATGTACTATGTTTTTGATATTAGTTCCAGAGTAATATTAAGTTCAGTTAGGTTTCAGATATGCCCTTAAGGCTACTTTCACACATCAGGTTTTTTCATCCTGGCCCATTACGGCTCTTTTTAGAAAAAGCGGAACCGGTTTTTCCCCATTGACTTGTATTTGCGCCGGATTGGACAGCATTGCCCACCTTCCTTCCAGTTTTTTCAGGATCCGGCAAAAATTTCCATTCCAGCGTCTGTAAAAAACGTCTACAGTAATGTGTTATGTCTGCGGCGAAAAAGCCGGATGCGGCGAAAAAGCCGGATCCGGCGCTTCCGGCTTTTTGCTACAATGCATGCCTATGGACGCCGGAATGCGCCGGATCCGGTGACCTGATCCGTTTTTTTTTTTATCTGAGCATGCTCAGAACCAATTGGCCTGCCCCCAGGACACATATATAAACAATGCCAGTGAGGCCCTCACTCATACCAGCCATCAAGAGAGACTGCCTGCCACCAAGGAGAATCTGCCTGCCACCAAGGAGAACCTGCCTGCCAGCAAAGAGCCTGCCTGCCAGCAAGGAGAGCCTGCCAGCAAGGAGAGCCTGTCTGCCAGCAAAGAGCCTGCCTGCCAGCAAAGAGCGTGCCTGCCAGCAAGGAGAGCCTGCCTGCCAGCAAGGAGAGCTCCAGCCATGTCTTCTTCTTGGAGCCATCCCCCGCATCGGCAGCGCACTGAGGTAAATATATGTTTTGTTTTTATTGACTTTTTTTTGCCCTATCAGTCCCATATCTATCTATCTATCTATCTATCTATCTATCTATCTATCTATCTATCTATCTATCTGTCCCATATCTATGTCCCATATCTATCTATCTATCTATCTATCTATCTATCTATCTATCTATCTATCTATCTATCTATCTATCTATCTATTTATATAGATATTTTCTTACTTAATGCATTTATCAATCTATCATTTTTGTATAACAGGAAGCTGCATCAGAAGAGGTGCTTCCAGAAGAAAACTAAAGAGGTGCAGAGAGACCTGGAGTGGGATCGCAATTGGTAAGTTTCTTGCATGCGTGGCAGAAACACTATCTCACACTACACCCAACACATAAAAACCAAAGTTCATTACCGAAAGAACACTGCACACAACACATACAAACTGATCATTAGACATTACACAACATACAACACATACAAAATGATCATTATAGACATCACACTGCACACAACACATAAAAAGGCAACGTACAAGCACATAATTTTTTTTTTTTCTTATAGTCTTCTGATTCTGGTGCTCGATCCAGAGGTCCTCAGAGTGGCTCCCTGGGTCATCGGCATGAGAGTGCGGGCAGCCATCATCGCGTAAGCATCTCCTTATTTTTTTTTTAAATTTGAACTTAATGTTGTTTTGAATGTAATGCTTTTTTTTCTTCTTTTTTTAACCCTTCGTCACATACAATATTCGGACTAACGAGTTCACATACAATGTGCCTGTCAGGCGCCTGCTGGAAAAATACCTATAATATCTAATGTTTGCAATTTCAGTGCTCTAAAAGTGATCAGTGACCTTCATAGGGATGTAATAAAAGAGACTACACATAATCAGTTGCAAAAAAAAAAACATTTACTTAACATAAAACTAATAACTATGAAATACAAACTTTTCAAAACTCCCGCCAAATAGTCCCCAGTTCGACTCTCTCAAAAAAATGTACAAAGAAAATTTTTGAACACAAACTTAATTTTAAGGTACCTTAAGTACTATTAAAAACGTATTCAATCAGAAGTAGATGCTGAGGTTTCCCCAGAAAAGTCACACTTGCAGAGCAAATACACACCATTTTTGCATGTGTCAGGCAAATTGCTTTATGACATTTGAGACATTCATAATTTGAAAGCCTTCTGGTTCCGCTTTCCGTTTGGCAGGTGGTGCATCTCCTTCTTTTGTGAGGTGGTGCAGATGGTGACTTTTCACCATCATCTTCTGGGCGGAACCTTTTGAGCTGAACTTGAAGGCGAGAGGGGATACCGATTGTTTTCACGCTTCTCCTGCGTAGCTCTCCAAGTACTAGTTCATGGGCCAATTTTTTCAGATACAATCGTCTACGGAGTGGTTCAAGCTTGTTTTCAAGATAAATTACTTGTGAATTTATACCACCCAAATTCAACATAGCAAAAAATATGACCATTGGCCAGCGTTTGATGTTTCTGCTGACGTTGAAAGTGGAGCACATCTGATCTGCTGTATCCACACCCCCTTTGGTGGCATTGTAAAATGTAATTATCTCCGTTTTTTTTTCTGCCCCAGTCCCAGGATCGATGGCAGCATCATCATGAAGTGTTGATAGAAGAAATACGATTTTTTTGGCATGTGGTACATAGGAAACTAAAGCCTTTCCATTATGGAATGCAAACATACTGCTGTACTGTTGTCTCTCTTTCACACTTACAAACTGTGGCGGCAATTCCCTTTTGTTTTTTCTTACAGTTCCCACATATGACAGCTTCTGAATTTTCAGATAATCAATCAGATCACAACTTGTAAACCAATTGTCAGCTGTAATATTGCGACCTGATCCAAATAAGGGTTCAGCCAGTCTTTTTACAACATCAATGGGCTTGTTGCTCACACAGTAAGGACCTTCTGGTTGTTTTCCTGCATAAACTTCCAGGTTGTAAGTGTAGGTCTTACTGGCATCAACAAGGGCATAAATTTTTATTCCATATTTGTTTGGCTTTGATGGAATATATTGACGAAAGGCACATCTACCACGAAAACCAGGGAGCATTTCGTCAATAGTGAGATTCTCTCCAGGGTAATAACTTTGTTTACAGTTTGCAACAAATCTTTGAAATATATCACGAATTGGAGCAAGTCGGTCATGTGTTTTGCGTTCGGTTCGGGTAGTTCTGTTGTCAAACCGAAGGCAACGAATTAGAATCTTGAATCTGTTTATGGACATAACAAGGCTAAATTTTTCAACTCCATCCCCATCTTTACCCCAAAGTTCCTCCAAACTTTGTCTATTTGCCCTATAAGCTCCTGCAAGGTATAGTAATCCAAAAAAAGCACGCAGTTCTATTTAATCTGTGGGCTTGATGGTTCTGTTGCAGATGTACTTGTCCTTTATAATGTCTATATATTGGTTGGTATATGTGACAATAGAGTCCAGAATGTCATCTGTAAATATACTGTTCCAGCATTCAACTGCAGTTTTTGCATTACGTGCAGTTCCTATTACTGCAGGAAGGTGAGTAATAATGTTTAAAGGTTCCCTACGTTTTTTCTGGAATGGCTTCTTGTTCCATTTAGTATTTTTATCTTTTCCAATATAATATGATCCAACTTCTTCATCCTCACCACTGTCACCTTCTTGCTCTGTTTCAGAATCCAGGACACATTCTTCCACCTCATCATGAGAATCAATCTCACTTTCCTCTCCTAAATCCTCATTCAGTGTGAGGTCTCTATCATCTAACAGCATGTTTGTTACTTCCTCAACATCAAGTTGTTTGGATAAATTGTACATTTTCCTCTCCATTTCAGCAGATAATCTGAAGCAAGAGAAGGAATATGTTAGGGAACTACTGTATATGCCTGAGCAGCACACTTTCTTTTATAAAATCTCCATTATTTCTATGAAATATCCTCACATTTTGTGCTATACATTCATAAAACAAGCTAAATAAACTATTGTGATGAATAAAAACATAAAATACCAACCTTACTGAATGTGACGTATTCACATACAATGAGCCTGAGAGATCTGTGCAGCTATATCCTCTCCCCTGAAGCTCTGAAATCCAACTGTGATATCAGGTTTCACAGACCTTCAAGAGACAGGGGACTACCTGGAGGGAGGGGGTTTCCTCACAATCTGGTGAGGAAGGAGAAATGAAAGTAAAAGAGAAGCGCCTGTCAGATCAGTTGTATGTGACGGAGGGTTAACAGGCTTCACAGCGTGCTCCTGAGTCGGACGGTGAGTAGGTCGGTCTAAATATCGACCTCCTGATCGATCTGATCCGAGAAAGGGAGCCGCTGTGGAATATGGGTGATCGCCGCCACGCAGATGTAATTGTGACCTGTCGACTCTGGGAGCAAGTCTGCCAACAGCTTGTAGACAACTGGGAGGACCTCGATGTTCGGGCCCAGAATCAAGCATGTAAGTATACACAGTGCAGTTATGTTGCTGGATTTAAAGGGTTGTATACTAACCAATTTGTGCTTTCACTTTTTTTCAGGTGAGAGCATTGTCAAGCGGTGGCAGTCGATCAGGGATCGCTTCAAGAAGGAGTTCAACAAAGAGATGCGGGCCCCGAGTGGATTTGGAGGATGCAGGAGCAGATATAAATATGCCCAAGCCCTGTCGTTCCACAGGTCAACGATAGTGAGCCGAAGGTAAATATTACCCACCACATTTACCAATGTTTAACCCTGTTTTGCTGTTTCAGCCACGGCCATGCAATATCAATATATTAATTATATATACTTTTTCTCTTTGTTACACAGCACCGTCGGCAGCACTCGGGAGCCTGCAGCAGAGTTGAACCCTTCTGGGGCGATCCCTCAGGAGTCTGCCACCGCGGGACACTTTGACAGTCCCGGCCCCTCTGCACCTTCCCAGCCTTCCCTCACATCTGATCCCTCAGTCCAATCCACCAGCGCTGGAGCATCCTGGCAGGCTGCATTGCATGAATCTGCTGGTGAGGATATAGCTTTTCCTTTACCCCACCCCTCTGATGCTGCCACCTCTACTACACCTGTGGCTTCGGGGCGGCAGCGTCAGAGGGGTCAGGTACAGAGCTATGCGTCCGAGTTCTTGCACCTGAATGCATCCTTCCAGAACTGTCTGAAACTTTTGTCGGAGCAAATGGCCGCAGGTTTCAATTTGATAAATAAAAGCATTCTCGAGTTGCATACACTTCTGCTACGGATGCATTCAGATGCAAGTCAATCACCGAACCACACTTTTTTCTGGTCGGTACTCGAGCGCATGGATAAGCCAACTCCTGATCAGCAGAAGTAGGTGATGCAATCATGCCAGTCTACTCTAGCGCTTATTACCTCCCAAGCCACATCTGCCACACCTCCTGCACCTGCCTCCTCCAGCCACTGTCTCTCCTGCCAGCCACTACCAGCATCCTGCCCCGTAACAGCATCCTGACCCATACCAGCATCCTGCCCATGCCCCGTCCCAGCATCCTGACCCTTCCCAGCATCCTGCCCATGCCCCATCCCAGCATCCTGCCCCATACCAGTTCCCACCAACATCTTCCGCGTCTCCTCTTCCTGCCCACTACCACCAGTCTCCTTCACCCATCATGTCACTATCCCAACCCTCTTCTCCACCCATCACCTCTTCTGCCTCCTAATAAATCAACTACACCCCCAACCTTCCAAATCCCAGTTTCATGTCCACCCGTTCTTTCTTTCTCCACCCCTTCACCGCTACTTACTGATCGTTCACCACCACCACCACCACCACATTCCTCTCTCCACACTCCCATTGTCGAAGTGTCCCAATCTGTCAGCCCCTCCAGCAATATCTCTACCCTGAACTTTTTTAACTTAGAAAGTTATATTTGTTACCAAATTTAGTTTAATAAAACTGTTTCTTTCACAATTTGTCTTTTATTTAGAAGGTATAAGGTTAAATACATTGGGTAAAAAAAGGTTTAATAATGTGGTTATAGGTTAAATACTTTGAGTACAACCCAAAAAGGTATATAACTTGGGTAAAAGAAGGTTAAATACTTTGGGTACAACCCAAACAGGTACATAGCTTGGGTAAAAGAACGTTAAATACTTTTGGGGCAACACAAACAAGTACACAACTTGGGTGCAATAAGGTAACATAGTAACATACCGTATTTTTCGGACTACAAGACGCACTTTTTCCCACCCAAAAAAGGGGGGAAAATGGGGGGTGCGTCTAATAGTCGCAATGCAGGCTTACCGTGGCGGCAGAGGTGTGGCGGCAGAGGTGGCGTAGTAAGCGGGGTCCCTTTCTCCGGTGAGGTGATGCAGCAGCCCGGTAAGCAGCAGAGCCAGGTGAATCCTGTTATCGGTGGTGGCGGCCATTTTCCTGAGGCCGCGCGTGCGCAGATGGAGCGCTCTGCTTCCCGGGCTTCAGGAAAATGGCCGCCGCGATCTCCATCTGCGCACGCGCGGCCTCCCGCGGCCATTTTCCTGAAGCCCCGGGAAGCAGAGCGCTTCATCTGCACACGCGCGGCCTCAGGAAGATGGCCGCCCCCACCAATAACAACAGGATTCACCCGGCTCTGCTGCTTACCGGGCTGCTGCATCACCTCACCAGAGAAAGGGACCCCGCTTACTGCGCCTCCTCTGCCGCCGCACCTCTGCCACCTCAGGATTCAACCGGCTCTGCTGCTTACCGGGCTGCTGCATCACCATACCGGGGAAAGGGACCCCTCTCACGCCATACCTCTCACTGCGCCTCCTCATCCCAGCACCTCCTCATCCCAGCACCACCTCATCCCAGCACCTCCCCACCTCTGCCGACACCATGCCTCCTGTGACCCTGCTCTGCCACCGCCAGCCCTCAGGTAAGATACTGTAAATTCGGACAATAAGACGGACCCCCATCTAATAAAAAAATATTTTTCTGCAATTTTCACCCCAAATTTGGGGTGCGCCTTATGGTCCGGTGCGTCTTATAGTCCGAAAAATACGGTAGTTAGTAAGGCCAAAAAAAGACATTTGTCCATCCAGTTCAGCCTATATTCTATCATAATAAATCCCCAGACCTACGTCCTTCTACAGAACCTAATAATTGTATGATACAATATTGTTCTGCTCCAGGAAGACATCCAGGCCTCTCTTGAACCCCTCGACTGAGTTCGCCATCAACACCTCCTCAGGCAAGCAATTCCAGATTCTCACTGCCCTAACAGTAAAGAATCCTCTTCTGTGTTGGTGGAAAAACCTTCTCTCCTCCAGACGCAAAGAATGCCCCCTTGTGCCTGTCACCTTCCTTGGTATAAACAGATCCTCAGCGAGATATTTGTATTGTCCCCTTATATACTTATACATGGTTATTAGATCGCCCCTCAGTCGTCTTTTTTCTAGACTAAATAATCCTAATTTCGCTAATCTATCTGGGTATTGTAGTTCTCCCATCCCCTTTATTAATTTTGTTGCCCTCCTTTGTACTCTCTCTAGTTCCATTATATCCTTCCTGAGCACCGGTGCCCAAAACTGGACACAGTACTCCATGTGCGGTCTAACTAGGGATTTGTACAGAGGCAGTATAATGCTCTCATCATGTGTATCCAGACCTCTCTTAATGCACCCCATGTTCCTGTTTGCCTTGGCAGCTGCTGCCTGGCACTGGCTGCTCCAGGTAAGTTTATCATTAACTAGGATCCCCAAGTCCTTCTCCCTGTCAGATTTACCCAGTGATTTCCCGTTCAGTGTGTAATGGTGATATTGATTCCTTCTTCCCATGTGTATAACCTTACATTTATCATTGTTAAACCTCATCTGCCACCTTTCAGCCCAAGTTTCCAACTTATCCAGATCCATCTGTAGCAGAATACTATCTTCTCTTGTATTAACTGCTTTACATAGTTTTGTATCATCTGCAAATATCGATATTTTACTGTGTAAACCTTCTACCAGATCATTAATGAATATGTTGAAGAGAACTGGTCCCAATACCGGCCCCTGCGTATCCCACTGGTCACAGCGACCCAGTTAGAGACTATACCATTTATAACCACCCTCTGCTTTCTATCACTAAGCCAGTTACTAACCCATTTACACACATTTTCCCCCAGACCAAGCATTCTCATTTTGTGTACCAACCTCTTGTGCGGCACGGTATCAAACGCTTTGGAAAAATCGAGATATACCACGTCCAATGACTCACCGTGGTCCAGCCTATAGCTTACCTATTCATAAAAACTGATTAGATTGGTTTGACAGGAGCGATTTCTCATAAACCCATGCTGATATGGAGTTAAACAGTTATTCTCATTGAGATAATCCAGAATAACATCCTTCAGAAACCCTTCAAATATTTTACCAACAATAGAGGTTAGACTTACTGGCCTATTATTTCCAAGTTCACTTTTAGAGCCCTTTTTGAACATTGGCACCACATTTGCTATGCGCCAGTCCTGCGGAACAGACCCTGTCGCTATAGAGTCCCTAAAAATAAGAAATAATGGTTTATCTATTACATTACTTAGTTCTCTTAGTACTCGTGGGTGTATGCCATCCGGACCCGGAGATTTATCTATTTTAATCTTATTTAGCCAGTTTCGCACCTCTTCTTGGGTTAGATTGGTGACCCTTAATATAGGGTTTTCATTGTTTCTTGGGATTTCACCTAGCATTTCATTTTCCATCGTGAATACCGTGGAGAAGAAGGTGTTTAATATGTTAGCTTTTTCCTCGTCATCTACAACCATACTTTCCTCACAATTTTTTAAGGGGCCTACATTTTCAGTTTTTATTCCTTTACTATTGATATAGTTGAAGAACAGTTTGGGATTAGTTTTACTCTCCCAAAAAATACTTAGTAAAATACTAACGGTTACAAGGTCCAAGACAAATTTTTCAAACTCTCTCATCCTGCCAGTCTATTCTTCCTTCAGGTGAAATAAAGTATACTGCAAATTGGTTCCTCCTTCGGGAAACTGACACAGAACTTCTATATGTAATGTTGTGATAATCAGCCAAGGTGGTTTCTTCTGAGTGGTCTTCAATGGAAATATGTTCCTTGCATCTACTATATAATTGTCTAAGGGTCACTTCCGTCTGTCTGTCCTTCTGTCTGTCACGGTTATTCATTCGCTGATTGGTCTCGCTAGCTGCCTGTCATGGCTGCCACGACCAATCAGCGACGGGCACAGTCCAGAAGAAAATGGCCGCTCCTTACTCCCCGCAGTCAGTGCCTGTCGCCCGCATACTCCCCTCCGGTCACTGCTAACACAGTGTTAATGCCGGCGGTAACGGACCGCGTTATGCCGCGGGTAACGCACTCCGTTACCGCCGCTATTAACCCTGTGTGTCCCCAACTTTTTACTATTGACGCTGCCTATGCTGCATCAATAGTAAAAAACGTAATGTTAAAAATAACAAAAAAAACAAAAAAGCCTGCTATACTCACCCTCTGTAGTCCGCTGAGATGCTCGCGCCGGCCGCCATCTTCCGTTGCAGGTTCTGGTGGCAAAGATGGTATGGGAGAAGGACCTGCCATGACGTCACAGTCATTTGACCGCGACGTGATCACAGGCCCTGCGCGCCTGCGTGACAAGGACCTGCCATGACGTCACGGTCATGTGACCGCGATGTCATCACAGGCCCTGCGCTAGAAAGACCTGCCATGACGTCACGGTCATGTGACCGCGATGTTATCACAGGTCCTGTGCTCATACCAACCCTGGGACCGGAAGCTGCCGTGGACTACAAAGGGCCCTCGGAAAGGTGAGTATATGTTTATTTTTTATTTTTTAAACTGTGACAAACCTGGCTGGGCAATATACTACGTAGCTGGGCAATACACTACGTGGCTCTGTGCTGTATACTACTTCGCTGTGCAATATCCTACATGGCTCTGTGCTGTATATTACATCACTGGGCAATATACTACGTAACTGGGCAATATAATAAGTGGCTCTGTGCTGTATACTACGTCACTGGGCAATATACTACGTGGCTGCGCAATATACTACGTCACTGGGAAATATAGTACGTGGCTGGGCAATATACTATGTGACTGCGCAATATACTATGTGACTGCAATATATTACGTGGCTGGGCAATATACTACGTGGTTGGGCAATATACTACGCCGCTGGGCAATATACTACGTCACTGGGCAATATACTACGTGGCTGGGCAATATACTACGTGGCTGGGCAATATACTACATGGCTGGGCAATATACTACGTGGCTGGGCAATATACTATGTGGTTGGGCAATATACTACGTTGCTGGGCAATATACTACGTCACTGGGCAATATACTACGTGGCTGGGCAATATACTACGTGGTTGGGCAATATACTACGTAACTGGGCAATATACTACGTGACTGGGCAATATACTACGTGGTTGGGCAATATACTACGTAGCTGGGCAATATACTACGTGACTGGGCAATATACTACGTAGCTGGGCAATATACTACGTGACTGGGCAATATACTACGTCGCTGGGCAATATACTACGTGGCTGGGCAATATACTACGTGGTTGGGCAATATACTACGTCACTGGGCAATATACTACGTGGCTGGGCAATATACTACGTCGCTGTGCAATATACTACATGGCTGGGCAATATACTACGTGGCTGGGCAATATACTATGTGGCTGGGCAATATACTACGTGGGCTGTGCAATATACTACGTGGACATGCATATTCTAAAATGCCCGATGCGTTAGAATCTGGCCACCATCTAGTATCACATAATTGTGCAGAACAACACACGCTTTCACCACGTCATCAACAGTATCAGTCTTCAAGTTTATAACTGTCAATAGAACTCGCCATTTGGCGGTCAAAATCCCAAAAGCGCACTCCACCATTCTGCGTGCTCGTGTGAGGCGGTAGTTAAAAATTCTTTTAGTTTGCGCTAATGCACTACTGGGGTAGGGTTTCAGCAGGTGTTCCGACAGCTGGAAAGCTTCATCCCCAACACAAACAAAAGGTATTGGTGGCCCAGAGGTTTGAGGCATTGAGGCATTGAGGCAGTGGTCTGGGGCGGGGGATTGGAAGGTGTTTCCATACAGATGACGCCCCATTGCAGACAATTTGAAAACTTGGGAATCATTGGAGTGGTCATACGCCCCAATATCCACCCCTATAAATTTGTATTCCGCATCGGCGATGGCCATCAGCACAGTGGAGAAGTATTTTTTATAGTTGAAATATTCCGAGCCAGAACCAGCCAGTTTCACCGCCCACTGCACCCAAGCAATTGGCAAATTGACACACTTGCTGGAATTTCTCAGCTACTTCCAACCAACTCTCCATTGTGGGATGTGGTATAAATTCACCGTGCAAACAGTCTCACAGTGCACGGCAGGTGTGCTTGACAATTCCGGAGATGGTGGAAATCCCAAGTCTGAACTGGAAATGGAGTGACGAAAGGGTTTCTGTATAAAATACCATCAATAATCAGCTTTAACAGTAGGAGATACAATAAAAATTATTATTAAAAGAGATCACAAAAACTATTCTAAAAAAAAATACAGCAACAACATTAAAGTGTGCTTTACAGGATGAGATACAATAAAAATGGCTTACCGAAGAGTGACCATCAGACGCTCTGCCGGTGAAATGGAGAATCGGCAAAACATATCACTCCTTCGGATGAGATGTCCAATTCGGTCCAACAATAGATTGAAGTACTCCGCTTTCATCCGCACATAGCTGAAAAACTTCTCTGGGTCTCCTCGTAGCTCCATGTATAAGTAGAAAAGACTCCCCGCGTCATTCTCTGTGCAGTGATGGGGTGGATCCACAAACGCCTTCGGCGCAGACTCAGAATTCACTGTCTCTCTCGCTCCTTCTCCAGAACAATAGTTTTCAAGCGATTCGCCTCCAAAGTGAAATCCACATTGATCTTCAGAATATTCGCAATAACTTCATCCATCTTGCTCAAAAGCTCCTCTACAACCTGTCAGATGGGCTGTAAGAACACTGTATATATAGTTTTCAGGAGCCAATCACATTTTGGAGCCTCTCAGGGGCGTTTTTAAAAACCGGATCCGTCAAAAACTGGATATAAAAAAAAACGGATGCAAACCGGATGGAACGGATCCAGTTTACCACCCGGATCCGGCGGTAAACCGGATCCGTTCCACCGGATCCGTTCCATCCGGTTTGCACAAATTACACTGGAATCGGCATGGTGCGAAAAACCTGATGTGTGAACGTAGCCTTAAAGGGCCACTGTCACCCCCCTGCAGCCGTTATAAACTAAAAGAGCCACCTTGTGCAGCAGTAATGCCGCATTCTAACAAGGTGGCTCTTTTAGTTTTGTGTTCAGGTATTACTAAAATAAAGCGTTTTGAAACTTTGCAAAAATACCTGTCTTTGTCCACGGAGGCGGGTCCTCAGCCCCCAGTTTGAAGGGTACTCTGCCGTCACTCATATTTTCAGGGGCTTTCGGCGCCGCCCCCTCCGCGCTGTTTTCTCTTCAAATCCGGCGCCTGCGCTGTGTAAATGTTTGTGGGGCAGGCGCAGTAAGCTCTGGCGGTCTGACATCCCAGCCAGGCTTGGAGACTGCGCCTGTGCGGGCAGTGCGGCCAACCACCTCGGTAATCCCTGCCCCGCACTGTGTTATGCATTGTGCACAGTGCGGGGCTAGGATTCCTGGGCATGCGCACTGCGCTTCTCAGCCTGTCACCCAGGTCCCCCGCCCCCGCCTTACAGCGTCTTTATACTGTAATCAGCTGATCGTGCCTCCTCCTTCTCTCACTAGCAGTCGCCGGGAAAGAACCAACATTGGCAACTTGCCTGCTAGCTGGTGTGTGTTTTTTCTAGGTGTATTCTTTAGGTGTATGGATATGTTACTAAATTGGTGGCGAAATTTACCCAGCGAGAATGAAAGTTATATACTGATGTGGACATAACTTATACCGCACTGTGGATGCATATTGGTTGTTGGGGGGAATTAGACCACACTGTAGCTGAAAAGACGGAGATATTGGGGAGCATTATGCCGCACATATGCCATATACCGAGGTGGGCGGCCGCACTGCCAGCACAGGCGCAGTCTCCAAGCCTGGCTGGGATGTCAGACCGCCAGAGCTTACTGCGCCTGCCCTACAAACATTTACACAGCGCCGGCGCCGGCTTTGAAAAGAAAACAGCGTGGAGGGGGCAGCGCTCTTTTAGTTTATAACGGCTGCAGGGGGTTGACAGTGGCCCTTTAAATAGGTCATTTGAACTTAGAACATTTACAAACCCTAAAATCTCCTGACCTGTTAAACTTTTATTATAAAGTACTAATATACTACTGTGACCAAGGAACATCCCATTTTTATGGTCGACTCTCCTACTGATTACAGAAAATACCTTCCAACCAAATTTATTTCGCCAATTTTGCATTCACGCGGCATAATGTTAATCACTGAAAAAAGTGTAATTCAAAATCACATCTGTTTTTGTCTGCCAGCATTTCTGTTCTCTACAATGCACACCAGGGAGGAAGTATCAGTATCACAATTAGTAACATGTTGCTTGTCAGTGATTTACTGTTCCATCTGCTTCAGCCTCAACTGAAAGCAAAGCACTGTCCTTTTAACTCAGTCTGAGATGGAGAAAGGAGGCTATATGATGAGATCTATCAAAGAAGGAGGTGCTGAAAAGCACAAACACAGAAACGTAAGGTAGCTGAGACAGATATGCCAATCTCCCATATATTTACTTCTGCTCCATTAATAGAGGGGGACTCAGAACCCTGTTCTCATAATCATTGTTGACCTCAGTAATTGGGCACATATATATGTGACTATGGGAAAACCCCTTTAAAATCAGATCAGTGATTTTATTGTATTTGCCTTATTGAAAGCAAGCGTGATTAAGTGTGAATTGCGCCTACAGACTGCATTACATACTCAGTCTGATGCTTTACACCACACAAGCTCACCAGGAATGTTCCTTTTATCATCCCATCAAGGTTATGTGCTGATTAATTATGCAGTATATTTTCATAATGGTCAGGGCTTTATTTCTTCTACGCAGAGCTTCCAATCAGTGATGTGCAGTATCCAGGAGCAGAACAGTGACAGAGATGGTGCTCGCTATTTACATTACAGCTGATCTGTGGAGGCATTGGGCAAGGCAGACTCCAGGTTTTCGTGGGGCCCGGGCAAAAGAATCTCAGTGGGGCTTATTAACAAATACCATGATTCATGATGCACAGATAGGAAATAAAGGTATAGTACAATGCTAAAGATTTCACTTACTTCTTACATTACATGAGTGATATCAATTGTAAACTCTACAATAGCTTAGAAATCGGCGAATCCTCTCCACACACAGTGCATGCCCTTGGGGATTCAATAGTCTGCAGTCACACAGAGTGACACACAGAGTGACTGCAGACTTTTCATTTTAGATCGGACAGTATACTCCTCCATACAGTATTATGGGCAACACATAGTACTCCATACAGTATAATGGCCCCATATAATGCTCCATACAGTATAATGGCCCCATATATTGTTCCACACAGTATAATGGACCCATATATTGCTCCATACAGTATATAATAGACCCATATATTGCTGCATACAGTATATAATGGCCCCATACAGTATATAATGGCCCCATATAATGCTTCATACAGTATAATGGCCCCATATAATGCTCCATACAGTATAATGGCCCCATATATAGTTCCACACAGTATAATGGCCCCATATATTGCTCCAAACAGTATATAATAGACCCATATAGTGCTTCATAAAGTATATAATGGCCCCATATAATGCTCCATACAGTATAATGGCCTCATATATAGTTCCACACAGCATAATGGCCCCATATATTGCTCCAAACAGTATATAATAGACCCATATATTGCTGCATACAGTATATAATGGCCCCATATAGTGCCTCATACAGTATATAATGGCCCCATATAATGCTTCATACAGTATAATGGCCCTATATAATGTTCGATACAGTACAATGAGCTACATATAATGCTCTATACATAAGAAAAAAAACCTACTCATCTCTCCCATTCTCTGCTGCTCCGATCTCTTCATCATCTTATGACTCTCTGCACTGCTCAGCACAGAGGGCAGGCTGTAGTGACGTCACTGTGCCCTCTGCCCTGGGACGTCACCGGGCTCCCCCAACTCATGGGCCCTATAGCGCGTCGGTGTCCCTAAAGACGAGTGGGAGCCCCCCCCCCCCCGTTTGTGCGGGGCCCCGGGCACTTGACTGGGTGTGCCGGAGGGTGTCCATGCCCTGACGAGCCCTGGCGATGTGTATCAGACCCTCAAAGATCTGATATTGATGTCCTATTAATGAATGTCATCAGTATTATAGTAATGGAAATCCCCTCTAACGCATCTTTCCAGGGATTATTGAGGGCAAAGTCTTTTACTTACAATCCTCCCCTAAGGCCTCATACAGATTTCCAAATTTGAGTGAAGGGCTTCCAGATGCTGAGGCAGATAAGGATTAGATAGGATAAATCTAAATATGAAAATAGTTTTGTTCTCAAGGTAGATAAGCCACTGTCAGAAGAGTCTGAAAGTACCTTAATACTCTGTCCCCATAGGAAACACATGATCAGTCAGTTGAGTGTTCATGGGTATGGGGGAATAGGGAGAGACAGCTTTCAGTCAAATGAGCTTTCTGCCAATGTGAATGACGACGTTTATGTGATCCAATTATGCATTTCTATTAGCTATGCCTGGATGATACAGTATCTTCAGCCATTTTACTGCCATTTGAAGCTTAAATATTCTTATAAAACCATGCACACAGCAGCGACGTCTCATTCTTCATCTGCAGATTCGCTGTCACTACACAACATTCTGGCAGGAAGGAATTGTTATGACTGCAGCCTGTATTCCAACATGACATGAATTAACACGAATTTAAGCTCCGCTGCACAGTAAAACAAAGAATGAGAAAAGGAAAAGACTGTGTATTGTATAATATCTGCGTGTCAGGAACATACAAATGAAAATAAGAGGCAAAATGATGATCCACAAATTGACTTTCAATTTTCATGTGCACGTGAATAAGAGATGACAACATCTAAACTGAAGAACTAGGCTGCAGATAGTTCTTGATTGATAGATACCCATATTAGTGAAAACATAGTCATTCCCATCATTTGCGGGAGAATAGCCATGTACCACTCACTTTCCCTCCACTCGGCATCTACGAGGATGATCCATTTAGATTCTCACTCTTGCTGCCTTCCCTCTTCTTAAATGCCTTTCGGCTGCAGATCTCTACAGAGACTACAAGACACAGACAAGTAAGTGGAAAACATTTTAGTTAACTGGACCCGATGATGCCATTAAAAGCTCTTCCATTCTCGGGCCTCAGTCTACTGTATCGTTACATTCACCTTCAGCCCAAGAACCTAAAAGGAAGGACGTTTACTCTGAATATTTAGCACAAAGCATATGTTTTGTGCTAGATTATTTGGACCGACTGCATCAAATGGCCTACTTACCGATCATGGATGCTTTTCAACCCTATAAACTGCAGATTTGTGCAATCTGATTTGCATTGCAAATGCATCAATGCATTAAGCTACACGTATGCTGAGCAAATTTGGAAGGGCAGCATTAAATCTGCGGCTGTTTGTTGATAGAATTGTGCTTCAGTGAATATGTGAATGACAGGGCCAGATGTCTCAGTGCGTCCTGACTGAATGAATGGAAATGGAAATTAAATAATCAAATGTATAACATTATTTCACATGATCAACAATTTCAATGTATGCGATTACTGAATGGCAAAATACAAGCCAGTACACAGTCAGACCAAACTGACTAAAGTCGCCTTTTATTTTAATTATATTAGCCATAGCCTTCCAGGGTGCTCTACATACTGTATTAAAGGGAATCTGTTGGTAGGATCAACCCTCCTGAGCAGTCTATATGGGCATGTAAGTCATAGGAAGTTTAATAAAAAGATACCTTGATATCTGTAATACGATGTCTTATTACAGAGAAATCCACTTTTTTATTATATGTAAATGAGCTGTTCAGGACTAAAGGCCTGGCACTGATCTGTATGAGAATCTGCCTCCAGAGCTTATTTTTAAATAAAATGGGCATTAGCAGTGTGAGACATGTAGACCAAGAAAGCTGACTGTCAATAATTATAGGTCTCCCATAGGTAATACCCTCTTTCATTTAAAATAACCTCTGAAGGTGGAGTCTCAGGATTAGCGGTGTCCAGCCCATAGGTCTTAACAGCAAATTTACATATTAAGAAAATATGGATATCTCTTGAATAACACATCGGATCACAGATATCAGAGCATCATTTTATTAAACTTTCTATTACCTGTATTCCCATATAGACAGCTCAGGAGGTAAAATCCTAGTGACAGATTCCCTTTAACCCCTTTCTGCCATTGGACGTACTATTCCGTCCATGTGGGGTGGGCCCTACTTCCCAAGGACGGAATAGTACGTCCAGCGAGATCGGCCGCGCTCACGGGGGGAGCGCAGCCGATCGCGGCCGGGTGTCAGCTGCCTATAGCAGCTGACATCCGGCACTATGTGTCAGGAGCGGTCACGGACCGCCCCCCGGCACATTAACCCCTGGCACACCGCGATCAAACATGATCGCGGTGTGACGGCGGTACAGGGAAGCATCGCGCAGGGAGGGGGCTCCCTGCGGGCTTCCCTGAGACCCCCGCAGCAACGCAATGTGATCGTGTTGCTGTGAGGGTCTCCTTACCTCCCTCCCTGCTCCAGGCCCGGATCCAAGATGGCCGCGGCATCCGGGTCCTGCAGGGAGGGAGGTGGCTTACCAAGTGCCTGCTCAGAGCAGGCGCTTGGTAAGTCTGCAGTGTTGTAAGTAAGATCGGTGATCTGACAGAGTGCTGTGCAAACTGTCAGATCATCGATCTGTGATGTCCCCCCTGGGACAAAGTAAAAAAGTTAAAAAAAAAAAAAAAACTTTCCACACGTGTAAAAAAAATTAAAAAAAATTCCTAAATAAGGAAAAAAAATAGATATATTATTCCCATAAATACATTTCTTTATCTAAATAAAAAACCAAACAATAAACGTACACATATTTAGTATCACCGCATCCGTAACGACTCAACCTATAAAACTGCCCCACTGGTTAACCCCTTCAGTAAACACCGTTAGAAAAAAAAAACGAGGCAAAAAACGTTTTATTATCATACCGCCGAACAAAAAGTGGAATAACACACGATCAAAAAGACAGATATAAATAACCATGGTAGCGCTGAAAGCGTCATCTTGTCCCGCAAAAAAAGAGCCGCCATATAGCATCATCAGCAAAAAAATAAAAAAAGTTATAGTCCTCAGAATAAAGCGATGCAAAAATAATTATTTTTTCTATAAAATAGTTTTTATCGTATAAAAGCGCCAAAACATAAAAAAATGATATAAATGAGGTATCGCTGTAATTGTACTAACCCGAAGAATAAAACTGCTTTATCAATTTTACCAAACGCGGAACGGTATAAACGCCTCCCCCAAAAGAAATTCATGAATAGCTGGTTTTTGGTAATTCTGCCTCACAAAAATCGGAATAACAAGCGATCAAAAAATGTCACGTGCGCGAAAATGTTACCAATAAAAACGTCAACTCGTCCCGCAAAAAACAAGACCTCACATGACTCTGTGGACCAAAATATGGAAAAATTATAGCTCTCAAAATGTGGTAACGCAAAAAATATTTTTTGCAATAAAAAGCGTTTTTTAGCGTGTGACGGCTACCAATCATAAAGATCCGCTAAAAACCCGCTATAAAAGTAAATCAAACCCCCCTTCATCACCCCCTTAGTTAGGGAAAAATTAAAAAAATGTATTTCCATTTTCCCATTAGGGTTAGGGCTACGGTTAGGGTTAGGACTAGGGTTAGGGTTAGGACTAGGGTTAGGGTTGGGGCTAGGGTTATGGTTGGGGTTAGGGTTGGGGCTAGGGTTAGGGTTGGGGCTAAGGTTAAGGCTACAGTTAGGGTTGGGGCTAAAGTTAGGGTTATGGCTAAAGTTAGGGTTTGGATTACATTTACGGTTGGGAATAGGGTTGGGATTAGGGTTAGAAGTGTGTCTGGGTTAGAGGTGTGGTTAGGGTTACCGTTGGGATTAGGGTTAGGGGTGTGTTTGGATTAGGGTTTCAGTTATAATCGGAGGGTTTCCACTGTTTAGGCACATCAGCGGCTCTCCAAACGCAACATGGCGTCTGATCACAATTCCAGCCAATTCTGCGTTGAAAAAGTAAAACAGTGCTCCTTCCCTTCCGAGCTCTCCCGTGTGCTCAAACAGGGGTTTACCCCAACATATGAGGTATCAGCATACTCAGGACAAATTGGACAACAACTTTTGGGGTCCAATTTCTCCTGTTACCCTTGGGAAAATACAAAACTGGGGGCTAAAAAATAATTTTTGTGGGAAAAAAAAAGGATCTTTTATTTTCACGGCTCTGCGTTATAAACTGTAGGTATACACTTGGGGGTTCAAAGTTCTCACAACATATCTAGATAAGTTCCTTGGGGGGTCTAGTTTCCAATAAGGGGTCACTTGTGGGGGGTTTCTACTGTTTAGGTACATTAGGGGCTCTGCAAACGCAATGTGACGCCTGCAGACCAATCCATCTAAGTCTGCATTCCAAATGGCGCTCCTTCCCTTCCGAGCCCTCCCATGTGCCCAAACGGTGGCTCCCCCCCACATATGTGGTATCAGCATACTCAGGACAAATCGGACAACAACTTTCGGGGTCCAATTTCTCCTGTTACCCTTGGGAAAATACAAAACTAGGGGCTAAAAAATAATTTTGGGGGGAAATTTTTTTTTTATTATTTTCACGGCTCTGCATTATAAACTGTAGTGAAACACTTGGGGGTTCAAATTTCTCACAACACATCTAGATAAGTTCCTTGTGGGGTCTAGTTTCCCATATGGGGTCACTTGTGGGGGGTTTCTGTTTAGGTACATATGGGGCTCTGCAAACGCAATGTGATGCCTGCAGGCCAATCCATCTAAGTCTGCATTCCAAATGATGCTCCTTCCCTTTCGAGCTCTGCCATGCGCTCAAACGGTGGTTCCCCCCCCCCCCCCCACCACATATCGGGTATCAGCGTACTCAGGACAAATTGGACAACAATATTTAGGGTCCAATTTCTCCTGTTGCCCTTGGAAAAATACAAAACTGGGGGCTAAAAAATAATTTTTGTGGAAAAAAAATATGTTTTATTTGCGCGGCTCTGCGTTAGAAACTGTAGTGAAACACTTGGGGGTTCAAAGCTCTCACATCACATCTAGATGAGTTCCTTAGGGGGTCTACTTTCCAAAATGGTGTCACTTGTGGGGGTTTCAATGTTTAGGCACATCAGTGGCTCTCCAAACGCAACATGGTGTCCCATCTCAATTCCTGTCAATTGTGCATTGAAAAGTCAAACGGCGCTCCTTCCCTTCCGAGCTCTCCCATGTGCCCAAACAGTGGTTTACTCCCACATATGGGGTATCAGCGTACTCAGGACAAATTGTACAACAACTTTTGGGGTCCAATTTCTTCTCTTACCCTTGGGAAAATAAAAAATTGGGGGCGAAAAGATAATTTTTGTGAAATAAAATGATTTTTTATTTTTACGGCTCTGCATTATAAACTTCTGTGAAGCACTTGGTGGGTCAAAGTGCTCACCACACATCTAGATAAGTTCCTTAGGGGGTCTACTTTCCAAAATGGTGTCATTTGTGGGGGGTTTCAATGTTTAGGCACATCAGTGGCTCTTCAAACGCAACATGGCGTCCCATCTCAATTCCTGTCAATTTTGCTTTGAAAAGTCAAATGGCGCTCCTTCGCTTCCGAGCTCTGCCATGCGCCCAAACAGTGGTTTACCCCCACATGTGGGGTATCGGCGTACTTAGGACAAATTGTACAACAACGTTGGGGGTCCATTTTCTCCTGTTACCCTTGGCAAAATAAAACAAATTGGAGCTGAAGTAAATGTTTTGTGAAAAAAAGTTAAATGTTCATTTTTATTTAAACATTCCAAAAATTCCTGTGAAACACCTGAAGGGTTAATAAACTTCTTGAATGTGGTTTCGAGCACCTTGAGGGGTGCAGTTTTAAGAATGGTGTCACACTTGGGTATTTTCTATCATATAGACCCCTCAAAATGACTTCACATGAGATGTGGTCCCTAAAAGAAATGGTGTTGTAAAAATGAGAAATTGCTGGTCAACTTTTAACCCTTATAACTCCCTAACAGTGTAAAGTAGACATGTGGGAAATGTTACTTATTAAGTATTTTGTGTGACATATCTATGTGATTTAATTGCATAAAAATTCAAAGTTGGAAAATTGTGAAATTTTCACAATTTTCGCCAAATTTCCATTTTTTTCACAAATAATCGCAGGTAATATCAAAGAAATGTTACCACTATCATGAAGAACAATATGTCATGAGAAAACAATGTCAGAATCACCGGGATCCGTTGAAGCGTTCCAGAGTTATAACCTCATAAAGGGACAGTGGTCAGAATTGTAAAAATTGGCCTGGTCCATAACGCGCAAACCACCCTTAGGGGTAAAGGGGTTAAGGATCGCTCTCTACTTTATAATATGAGTAGATGATAAAAAGAAGAAAGAAGGTTATTGAGGGGTAGACTTACAGAAGGAGAGATGGTTCTGTCCTTGACCGCTTACAATCTGTGAGGGAGAGCAAGTAAGTTAGGTGCCACAGTTGTACAGTGAAGGCGGCATTACTGCAGGATGGAAGCTTTTCTAAAGAGATTAATTTCTAGATTGTTTTGAAAGTTTAGATTATGGGAGTACCGTAAGTAAAAAATGTTGGGGTTTAAAAATATGGGGGATGCGTTGAGAGAATACATACTGATAGTTTCCCTTTCGCTGCATTGTTAAACAAAAAGATACTGTATCTAGACATCTGGATGTTGCCTTGCACTCAATAGGAAAATAATAAACGCACTACAAAAAGCAGTTTGTTTTTTTTGTTTAGGCTTCCATAATTTGGGGCAGTTTTTTTTTAGTAAAAAAAAATAGAAAATCTCTGTGTGGCATGTTTATTAGTGATGAGCGAATATACTCGTTACTCGAGATTTCTTGAGCATGCTCGGGGGTCCCTCGAGTATTTTTTAATGCTCGGAGATTTAGTTTTTCTAGCCGCAGCTGAATGATTTACATCTGTTAGCCAGCATAAGAACATGTGGGGGTTGCCTGGCTGCTAGGGAAGGGAATCCCCACATGTAATCAAGCTGGCTAAACAAATGTAAATCATTCAAAAGGCATAGTGTCTTTGACAAGTCGAAAACTGCCAGGGACATTAATATGTAAATTATTCCAAAATCATCAGTTCACATGCCCAGCCACTGTCTACTCAAAGACTGTGGTTTAAATGGTAGGAAGAGACAAAGAAAGAATCTTCTAAACAGGCACAAGGATTAATGAATATATGCTGTTCATCTCATTTGCATTTATTCGGTACATCATTACGACTTGCAATAATCAGTGTAATAAATGTTTCACAATAGAAACAACAGCTAAGAAAATATACATATATATTACTTTATACTGTATAGGCAGCGACACAGTAAACATTAAAAATTTATAAAATTGTCTAGAAGCTAATTAACAGAATACTGAGAAATCTAAACGTTACATTAAAAATTAAATGCTAGAGTTTATAAAGATATGGGAGTCTGTGGCTTGATATTGGTGATGGGTGTGTGTCTAATTAGGAGTGGGGGTTCTATAAGATACTACTAAACCGTGCCTAAATAATACTGTCATATGTATGGAAAATAATGTACCGTGAGCAATATAGCACATTCACTATAGTATGTACAGGGGTTGAAATCTAGTTCTTCTAATGATTCAGGATTTTGAATAATTTCATGGTATAATTTGGGTCTATCTGTGGTAGAAAAGGTGTTAGAAAAGTACTTGTAACTTTATGAAATTTACATAAGTTGAAAAGGCTGGCAGAGATTAAACAACAAAGTGGTGTCTTTAACCCCTTGGGTATGTGCACACGATCAGGAACTGCTGCGGGCTGGACGCTATGTATTTATGCAGCAACCAACCAACAGCGGCCAGATGCTACAGCATAGTTGATAGTTTTTTCTAGAAATCCCATGTCCACTATGCGTGCATTGGTGCCTGCGGCTCACCCGTGGAGACTGATATATAAAGCTGAGTGTATGTATATATGTGTGTGTTAGGGTCGAGTTCCCACCTCTGCACAGGGGGAATCTCGAGCCATCTCCGCTGCGGTCTCCCATTCTTCTCCAGCCACAGTGGAGCCTGCTCAGCGGAGATGTCGGTCCCACTGTCTGGCTCAGTCTGATAAGGTGCGGATGATTACTGCTGCCTTTCTAGGCTCAGCCATTGTAGCCAGTACTGGTCAGCGGTGAGCAGACGTCTGTTGTGAATTCTGTTGTCGAACTCCCTCCTGTGGTCGTGAATGGTACTTCGGCGAGTTCTGTCTATGGGCTCCCTCTGGTGGCTATGAGTGAAGCTGCTGCTTCTGAGGTTCCTTACACAGGGACGTGGTTTATCCTTTGGTTGGCTTCTCTATTTAACTCCACTCAGATCGTTACTCCATGCCAGCTGTCAATGTTTTAGCATTGGTTCAGTTCGCTCCTGGATCTGCCTGGTGACCTGTCTTCTCCTGCAGAAGCTAAGTTCCTTATGGTTATTTTTGCTCATTGTTTCTTTGTCCAGCTGGTTATCCTGATTTTGTCTTGCTAGCTGGAAGCTCTGGGATGCAGAGTGGCACCCCCCGCACCGTGAGTCGGTGCGGAGGACCCTTTTGCACACTCTGCGTGGTCTTTTGTAGGTTTTTGTGCTGACCGCAAAGATTCCTTTCCTATCCTCTGTCTACTTAGTAAGTCTGGCCTCCCTTTGCTGAAAGCTATTTCATTTCTGCGTTTGTGACTTCCATCTTTACTCACAGTCATTATATGTGGGGGGCTGCCTATTCCTTTGGGGAATTTCTCTGAGGCAAGGTAGGCTTTATTTTCTTCTCTAGGGCTAGCTAGCTGAGGCTGTGACGAGGCGCCTAGGGAGCGTCAGGAGCGCTCCACGGCTATTTTTAGTGTGTGCGATAGGATTAGGGCTTGCGGTCAGCAGAGCTCCCACATCCCACAGCTCGTCCTGTATGAGTTTAACTATCAGGTCGGGTGCTCCTAACCACCAGGTCATAACAGACGTCTCTGGGACTACGTCTTGCTTTTCCCCTTCTGAGCATGCCCAGGGTAAGACCTCTCATTGGAGGTCGAGGGTCACATGCTCAGGTACTGCAGCAGCTCCCATTGGTCCTCTAGGAAGGTCCTGAAGTTGCTCAGGTTCTGTAGCAGTTTCCATTGGTCCTCTAGGAAGGTCCTGAAGTTGCTGCAGCTATAAAAGGTTTGCATGGCCGCAGGGCCATGCGCTAGTATTAACTTAAGTTATGAACTTAGCGCCAGTGTGATCATACTTGCATGTGGTCAGGGTTCGGCTGAAATAGGCCCCTAGAATACTGGCACCTCCAGTGAGGAGTTTGTGTACAGTATGTGGATTCAGGGTTTAGATGAAATAAGCCCCTAGAATACCGGCACCTCCGGTGAGGAGTTTTGTGTGTGCTATGCTGACTGCATGACCACTGTCGGCTCTATTAGGTAGCTGTTCCCCTGTGAGGTTAACAGGGCACAGTGTTCTCTTTCTCAAGCGAATCTGTGAAGTAACAGAGTTGGCTTATACTGCCATATAGTACTGTCTTTTACAAGCAGCAGGTTCTCTCCTGCACGGTGGACCCGGGTTGCGAATGCACCTTCTACTCAATATATATATATATATATATATATATATACACATACTCAGTGCGTTCCACCAACCCTAACAGAATACTAGCGCCAGGGTCTGGCTAGTAAATGGAGGACAAACAGCAATCCTTGCGGTACATCCAGCAGCTGGAGGGTAGGTTGGCGGCTCTCGAGCGCTTAACCTCAGCTGTGGATGCTCCCGCAGTTGCTGTTCAGGCTGCTAGCGTGGCTGCAGCAACCTTGTATACTGCCACCCCTGTTCTGACTCTATCTTGCCTCCCGCTGCCAGAAAAATGTTCTGGTATAGTAAATCTTGAAGCTCTATACACCTCGAGCTTCTGGCCGCACGTTTCTCCACAGAGCGGGCAAAGGTGGGATTTATTGTGTCTCTCTTGTCGGACAGGGCGTTGGAGTGGGCTACACCGCTGTGGGGAGCGAGGCGATCGTGTGGTGCAGAGTGCTCCGCTGTTCCTGAGCACTCTAAAACAGGTGTTTTTAGGACCTCGATTCACCCATGATATGGCACTCCAACTGTTGGCATTGACTCAGGGCTCTTCCTTGGTCAGCTATTTTGCCGTCCACTTCTGTACCTTAGCATCTGAGTTGGAGTGGTCGGATAAAGTCCTTATCCCAATATTTTGAAGGGGGCTGGCTGACCACGTGAAGGACGCTCTGACCACTAGGGAGATTCCCACCACACTGGAGGAGTTAATAGCTGTGTCCACTAGTATTGACCTCCGTTTTTACGAGCGGAGGTTAGAGCGAGCCCAGTGTAGGCAGAGGTTTCGGCTGGCTCCCACCTTCGCCAAACCTTTGGAATATCCGGTCCTGGTCCCTGAGTCACATGAGGCCATGGAGGTGTCACGAGAGAGATCTAAGTCCTGGACCGCTAGTACACTCAAGGTCTGTCATGTTTGCCAGCAGTCAGGACATCTTGCCACCAGATGTCCCCATCAGTTTAGGAAACGTCAGCGTCTAGTGGCAGTAGGTGGAGGTACACTAGACACGGCGTCATTTGCCTCCAAATTGTCCTTTAATGGGATACTTACTATAGGCTCATTCTCCCACTCGGTAGAGCTCTGCGTTGATTCTGGGGCGGAGGGCAATTTTATGTCTTCAGCCTTCGCCCAACGTCACACAATTCCCCTGGTAATGCTAGCTCAACCAGTTACCGTACGAGTGGTGAATGGGTAAACACTTCCCTCTCAGATAGCACACCAGACCATCCCTTTCACTCTGCCCATGTCGCCATCTCATCAGATTATATCTCTGCTCGTCATTCCTGAGGGAATTGATGAGGTCCTGTTAGGGATACCTTGGCTACGGTACCACTCTCCTCATATTGAGTGGACCACAGGCAGAATTTTGGGACGGGGTGAATCTTGTGGGGGTAGATGTCAGAGGGAATGCATTCAGGTTGCTACTACCCAGGTACCCACATATCTATCCTCTGAGAGCAATATTGGCCCTATGCGGACGTGTTCTCCAAAAGGGCTGCGGAGACCCTTCCGCCTCACCGCCCCTATGACTGTCCTATAGACCTCTTGCCTGGTGCTGAGCCTCCCCGGGGTCGAGTCTATCCGTTATCTCTCCCGGGGACAGAGGCAATGTCACAGTACATCCAGGAAAATCTGGCAAAGGGATTAATTAGCAAGTCAGTGTCACCTGCGGGGGCCGGGTTCTTCTTCGTGCAGAAGAACAGGGAACTATGTCCATGTATAGACTACAGGGGTCTTAACGCCATCATCGTTAAGAATAAACATCCCTTGGCCCTTATATCTGAGCTTTTTGATAGGCTTCGGGGAGCAAGGGTATTTACTAAATTAGATCTGCGGGGTGCTTACAACCTGATACGCATCTGTGAGGGGGATGAATGGAAGACGGCTTTTAACACCAGGGATGGGCACTATGAATATCTGGTGATGCACTTTGGGCTCTGTAATGTCCCAGCCATTTTCCAAGACTTTGTAAATGATATCTTCCGGGATATGCTCTCCACATCGGTCGTAGTCTATCTGGATGATATTCTCATCTACTCTCCAGATATTGACTCCCACCGGAGAGATATTTGCAAAGTCTTTGACCTCTTACGAGTTAACTGCCTCTACGCCAAGTTGAAGAATTGTGTGTTTGAGCAGGAGTTCTTACCTTTCCTGGGCTATATCATCTCCGCCCAGGGATTGGCTATGGATCCTGCCAAACTACAGGCTGTGATGGACTGGCAAAAACCCCATTCTTTTAAAGCGGTGCAGCGCTTTATGGGGTTCATTAACTATTATCACCAGTTCACTCCTCATTTCTCCACTTTGGTAGCTCCCTTGGTAGCCTGAACAAGAAGGGAGCAAATCTCAAATTGTGGTCTGAGGAGGTCTCCAAGGCCTTCACTTCTATTAAGTCCCATTTTGCTAGCGCTCCCATCCTACATCGCCCCGATGTAGATAAACCATTTATAATGGAGGTGGATGCCTCTTCCGTTGGTGCTGGAGCAGTCCTCTTTCAAAAGGATGCTCAAGGTCGGAAGCATCCTTGCTTCTACTTTTCCAAGACCCTCACACCAGCGGAGAGGAATTATTCCATCGGGGACAGGGAGTTGCTAGCAATGAAGTTGGCCTTTCTCTGAGTGGAGACATCTTTTGGAGTGCGCTTGCTTTCCTTTCCAAGTATTCACAGACCACAAGAATTTGGTTTACCTACAGACAGCCCAGCGGTTAAATTCTCGCCAGGCCAGATGGTCCTTGTTCTTCTCCCGGTTCCATTTCACCCTCTATTTCCTTTCCGGGGAGAAGAACATTCATGCTGATGCTCTCTCGTTCCGTTGTGTCATCTGAGGAGGAGGAAGAGGAGCCTCGGCTTATTGTCCCTACTGAGAGTCTGAGAACTGTAGCTCCGGTTTCGCTAGAGTCTGTGCCTCCAGGCAAGACTTTTGTACCATTCAGTCTGCATCCGGAGGTTCTCTCTTGGGCTCACTCGTCCAGGGTGAGTGGACATTTCAGGTCCAAAAGGACATCTGAGCTACTGGCTAGGACATACTGGTGGCCGCATATGGCCCAAGACATCGCAAACTATGTTCAGGGGTGTGTTTCCTGCGCCAAGAACAAGTCTCCTTGTCAACGGCCAGCTAGGTTGCTTTACCGCCTGCCGATGGCGGACAGGCCCTGGGAGATGGTCGGGATGGATTTTGTGGTGGGCTTACCCAAGTCTCGTAGATGCACCATTATTTGGGTGATCACCGACCACTTTTCCAAAATGGTGCACTTGGTGCCTCTTCCACGGCTACCTTCTGCACGGGCGCTGGCAGCGTTGTTTATCAAACATATCTTTCGCCTACACGGTATGCCAGACAAAATTGTCAGTGACCGGGGTCCCCAGTTTGCGACTCGATTCTGGAGAGAGCTTTGTTGTCTACTCAGCATTGAGTTGAATCTCACCTCGGCATATCATCCCGAGACGAATGGGTTGGTTGAGAGGGCCAATCAGACTCTGGTCACATATTTACGACATTTTGTTTCTGCCAGGCAGGATGACTGGGCATCCTTGTTACCGTGGGCAGAGTTTGCACTTAACAACGCCGTAGCCGACTCCACCGGTCAGACTCCATTCCTCCTTAATTACAGCCAGCGTCCGCGTGTTCCTGTGCCCATGCCCGTGTCTTCCGCCAACTCCAGGGTGGCAGACTGGGCTGTGGAGGCACGGGACATTTGGGATTGCACTCAGGATGCCATTCGGGCCTCCAAGGAGAGAATGAGGTCCTCCGCTGATGCTTATTGGCGCCCCGCTCCGACCTTTGCTTTTGGCGACTTAGTGTGGCTTTCCGCCCATAACATCAGGCTGCGTGTTGAGTCCACTAGGTTTGCACCGCGCTACTTGGGTCCCTTCAAGGTCCTCGAACAGGTTAACCCTGTGGTCTATCGTCTGGCCCTTCCTCCACACCTAGGTATCACTGACACCTTTCATGTGTCCCTCTTGAAGCCCGTATATATGTCCCGATTTTCCAAGTCATCTGCCGGGACATCGGGTTCGTCTACGGACGATTACGAGGTGAACGCTATTTTGGGGTGCAAGGTGGTACGTGGCAAGAAATTTTATTTGTTGGACTGGAAGGGTTATGGCCCAGAGGACAGGTCTTGGAAGCCTGCTGAGCACACTCAAGCTCCGCAGCTCATTGCGGCCTTCGAGCGTAGCGAGGTCCAAGCAGGGGGGCCCTAGGAGGGGGGGTCATGTTAGGGGTTGAGTTCCCGCCTCTGCACAAGGGGAATCGGGAGCCATCTCCACTGCGGTCTCCAATTCTGCTCCAGCCGCAGTGGAGCCTGTTCAGCGGAGACATCGGTCTCAGCGTCTGGCTCAGCCTGATACAGTGCGGATGATTACTGCTGCCTTTCCAGGTACAGCCATTGTAGCCAGAACTGGTCAGCGGCGAGCAGACGTCTCTGGGACTAAGTCCTGCTTTTCCCCTTCTGGGCATGCTCAGGGTAAGACCTCTCATTGGAGGTCGAGGGTCACATGCTCAGGTACTGCAGCAGCTCCCATTGGTCCTCTAGGAAGGTCCTGAAGTTGCTGCAGCTATAAAAGGTTTGCATGGCTGCAGGGCCATGCGCTAGTATTAACCTAAGTTATGAGCTCAGCACCAGTGTGGTCATGCTTGCATGTGGTCAGGGTTCGGCTGAAAGAAGCCGCTAGAATACCAGAACCTCCGGTGAGGAGTTTGTGTATGTGAATTCAGGGTTTGGCTGAAATAAGCCCCTAGAATACTGTGCTATGCTGACTGCATGACCACTGTCGGCTCTATTAGGTAGCTGTTCCCCTGTGAGGTTAACAGGGCACAGCGTTCTCTTTCTCAAGCAAATCTGTGAAGTAACAGAGTTCGCTTATACTGCTATATAGTACTGTCTTTTACTAGCTGCTGGTTCTTTCCTGCACGGTGGACCCCGGGTTGCGAACGCACCTACTACTCAATATATATACTCAGTGCGTTCCGCCAACTCTAACAGTTTGTGTGTGTGTGTGTGTGTGTATAGAGCCACGCCCACTCCACCCAGCTCCACCCATTTCACATAACCACACTCACTCCACTCACAAAGCCCCGTCCACACAGCCCACATCATTAGCGCACACGGGTGGAGACACGTTCACCTCGAAAGCCACCCTGCAAGACTCACCAGCTGCAACATCCCAGTCACTGCGAGCTACAATCAGGGCCACCACCTTCACAGTATTAGGGCGCAGCAGATACATCTAGCTCCGTCGTGTCTAGAATGGAGCTGCTCCTGTGAGGCATGACGTCAAGGGAAAGGGAGGAGCCTCATGGATTACACCGCTGTGCTCATAACAGGAAGTTTCTGTGCACGTGAGGGGAAGAGAGGAGTGAGGTGAAAATGAGAGGAGTGGGGGGAAAATAGTGGAGTGAGGGGAAAATAGTGGAGTGAGGGGAAAATAGTGGAGTGAGGGGAAAATGAGAGGTGTGAGGTGAAAATGAGAGGAGTGAGGTGAAAATGAGAGGAGTGGGGGGAAAATAGTGGAGTGAGGGGAAAATAGTGGAGTGAGGGGAAAATGAGAGGTGTGAGGTGAAAATGAGAGGAGTGAGGTGAAAATGAGAGGAGTGGGGGGAAAATAGTGGAGTGAGGTGAAAATGAGAGGAGTGAGGGAAAATAGTGTAGTGAGGGGAAAATGAGAGGTGTGAGGTGAAAAATGAAGAAGTGTGCGTGGAAAATGAGAGGAGTGAAAGGAAAATAGTGGAGTGATCGGCAAATGACAGGTGTGAGGTCAAAATGACAGGTGTGAGGGGGAAAATGAGAGGAGGGGGAAAATGAGGAGTGAGGGGAAAATGAACGATGTGAGGAGGAAAATGAAAATCTGTAGTGTTGAATATATGATGTGAAATGCTTTTATGTGCAAGATTATCATTAAAATGTGTTATAACTAACCACAGTTAGTTACTACGCCCAGGTAATGCCAGGCTCTTCAGCTAGTATAGTATAAAACTCATTGTAGCACATGTACAAATTACAGCTCTCTTTAAAATTAAAACTAAAAGGAAATCTAATGCCTTTGTTTTCCAATAATCTTGAGCATCTTTGTGTTCCATGCATTTAAGTGACCTACATTTGTAAAGTTCCCTTGCACCCTTCTTTCTTGGCCCAGATATCCACACTTATTAAAAGAGTGTTAGCCAATGATGCCAAGATTCTGCATGCAAGCACAGCTGTGCACCCTTTATCGAATACTTAATGTTGGACCAGATTGAATCCCAAGGGCACTAGAGATTAGTAAGAGATCACTGGCTCGATGATGCCCCTGACACGACCACTGAGCAAATAACAATAGTTATCAGATGTGTACCAAACAAATCTACATATCAAAATGAAAATTAAGTCACAAGAGATAGACCAATCATACCTTACATGAATATTTTCCTGTGCATCTCTGCAAAAACATGACATTAAGTCATACCGATGACAGATCAAAAATATGTTCCAGGCTGTAGATATTTAACAGAATTACTTCCTTGAATTTACATTTTATGAGAGAATATATAAAATATTAGTTTTGCGTTATATATCTAGAACAAAAAGTATAGAGAAAAAGGTAACATAAAAAATGACTTTATTAACATAGTGGACTGCATGGCTTCTGCAGCCTCTATGTTTTATAGTACGGTTGTGGTCAAAAGTTGAGACTGACACATTTTTATGAATCTGCATTAAGTCAAGATTGTTAGGAAAAGTGATGAGAACATTTGCAAAAAATTGCAAAGTCAGTGGTTGTCATGAAAAATGTACTTAACCACATACCACATATTATTTACTCAGTATTAGCTCTGTCATAAAATAATTAGCTTATATCATTGCATTGATGTTCTCGTTAGCTCAGAAGAAACATAACGGCGGCACAACAGCGGATATCACTCTGTCATTTTAAATAACTTATTTGAGGAAACTGGTTGTCTTAAAGGGGTTGTCCGGTCCAATCTGATAAGTCTGCAGTCACTCTGTGTGACTGCAGACTTATGAATACCCACAGCGCACACACTGTTCACAGCAGGGATTCACAGGTTTCTAACCCGGGACCGGCAGGTATTTACGAGCTATATATATTTTAAGAAAAAAGTGGGTATGAGCGGCACTGAAAGCTGTGTGTTTAGGTGAAGATATATGAATAGATTAGATCCTTTTAAGATCGGGGCATTCCGAGGCTGACTGCTGACTTAGGCGGTGCTCAACATGAAAAATCCACAATCCATAGAATAAATGAAAGAATGAAGTGGCACTCACCCTTCAGAGCAGTTGAAGTGTTGTCCTTTATTTGCAGTTAGCAATTCACAGACATTTTTCTACGGCGGCAGGTGAGGAGAGGGGTGCTGGGAGAGAATGACTGAATGACGTCCGTTTCGCGCATTTGCGCTTCTACGGGTCCATATGTGTCTCTGCAGTGATGTCACTTCCTTTATATATGGTGTGACTACTGCAGATCACAAATCACAATACACAATAAATATGCAACATACATAATTCATTCATTTATTGAATGATAAACTAGATATGGCAATCTTTATATAATCCATATTCATGTGCAGTCTGATTTCTCGAATTAGTAATATTGTTTTTAATCATGTATGTTGCATATTTATTGTGTATTGTGATTTGTGATCTGCAGTAGTCACACCATATATAAAGGAAAAAATTCTAATGACAATCAAAGATTTTCTTTTTCGTTTAAACATAGCCCAATGGATCAAAAAATCCAAGCCTCTATACGAAAAAACTGGCACGTGTTGCAAAGAGATGATGATTTGAGCAAATTAACGACACTAGCGCCACAATTTGCATATAAAAGGACAAAAAAATCTAGGTGACCTTTTGGTCCGAAATCACCTTTTACCGCAAAATAATAATTGGTTAAAAAAAGCCCTACCACAGAGCAACCATAAATGCAGAAATTGCAGCTTCTGTCACTTGCATTACATCAATAATCCCATAAAAATCGGAACTATAGAGTCTATGTCAGAGATTTTATCACCTGTTGAAGTAATTTTGCTTTCTAGAATTAGTAATATTGTTTTTAATCATGTATGTTGCATATTTATTGTGTATTGAGAATTGTGATCTGCAGTAGTCACACCATATATAAAGGAAGTGACATCACTGCAGAGACACATATGGACCCGTAGAAGCGCAAGTGCGTGAAACGGCCGTTCAGTCATTCTCTCCCAGCACCCCTCTCCTCATCCGCCGCCGTAGAAAAATGTCTGTGAATTGCTACCTGCAAATAAAGGACAACACTTCAACTGCTCTGAAGGGTGAGTGCCACTTCATTCTTTAATTTATTCTACGAGTTATATATATACTCCCAGCCAGGGCCTGTCTACTGGGTGTCTCTTTGCTGCATACACTTGTATTGAGCGAGGCTGCGCCCAGTCTAGCTAGAAGCCAGGCTGCACCCACTGGCCAGGAGTATGTATAACGCATACATACTCTCTGGTCCCAGATCAGAAACCGGCAAATCCAAACAGCGCAGTGTATGCTCTGGGGGGGATTCATAATTCACAGAGTGAATGCAGACTTATCGATTTGGATTAGCCCTTTAAAAGTGGGATGTTGCTTGAAATCATTTTCTTCTTCTGTTAACCTTGGTTACCTCCAAGGAAACAGCTGTAGTTATCATTGCTTTGCATCAAAAGGGATTTACAGACAAGGACATAGCTGCTTGTGAGATTGCCCCTTAATCAACAATTAAGTGGATAATCAAGAACTTTAAAGTGAGATGATTAATTGCTGTGAAGAAGGCTTCGGCATGCACAAGAAAGTGCAGCAAGTGCCAGGACTATCTACTAAAGTTCAGCTGTGAGATCTGTATAACACCAGGGCAGAAGTTGCTTAGGAATGGCAGCAGGCAGGTGTCAGTACATCTCCATGGACAGTGAGGCAAAGTCTTTTGCAGGCAATGCAAGAAACTAGTGAGTAACGGCAGCGCTGCCCTCTGTGACGTTTTGCTATAGAAATGGTTTTAGATGCTGCGTGGAGTAAGTGCAGTCCCTGCCTCCTGTGAAATGACAAAACGTCACAGGAAGTACAGTAGAAAAACATATTTGAAGAGTAGGAAAATAGAGAGAAATGTAAAATGTTGTGTAATGAAAAAAAATTACAAAAGCGGTTAGGATGTAAGGATACATTATTAAAAAAATAGATTTTAGGTGCCTGATCACCCCTTTAAGAATTTGGTCATGTCTGTAATAGATCCACACGGTCTAAAGCCCCCGTCTCACATAGCGAGATCGCTAGCGAGATCGCTGCTGAGTCACAAGTCTCAGTAGCGATCTCGCTATGTGTGACACGTAGCAGCGATCAGGCCCCTGCTGTGAGATCGCTGGTCGTGTCGGAATGGCCTGGACCATTTTTTGATCGTTGAGGTCCCGCTGGGTAGCACACATCGCTGTGTTTGACACCTTACCAACGACCTCGTTGACAGGACGTCCCATTGAATCATCATGAAATAGCATCGTTCTACAGGTCGCTACAGTTCGCCGCATCGCTGCTGCGTCGTTGGGGAGATCGCACTGTGTGACATCTCACCAGCGACCACATAGCGACGCAGCAACGATCCCTGACAGGTCGTATCGTTGTCGGGATCGCTTAAGCGTCGCTATGTGTGACGGGGCCTTAAGAGATTGACGCTTGCAGACACAACTAGTGATGTCATTAACCAGCCCATACCAATCCACACCAGTTTGATAGTAAGAGGAGCAGCAGGAGAAGAAAAGCTAGGTGAATAGAACTAGTATTTTCTTATTTAGCTTACTGTTAGATGATAATTACTGACCAGTCTGGAGACTGGACAGTAATTTTAATACAGAGGAACTAGTTTGCTATTGAGCTTGGTTGCCTGATTCAGGTCCCAGCGCAACTTGTTTTCACTGGAAAACCCCTTTAAAGGGAATCTGTCAGTAGGATCAACCCTCCTAAATCATGCATATGGGCATGCAGGTCATAGGAAGCTTCCAGGCTAGGGGAGGATGTTGCCTGGAAGATAACTCTACATCCAGAACTTATTTTTAAATAGAAGCCTCTCAAGTTCCTGTGGTTAAGAAACCGTCAATGAGCAATATAGTGAAGACTGGAAGGAAGAAATCTCCATTAGTTAATAGGAAATTTAGATTTTATGGCATCAAACGAGAGAACATCCAGTGTGTATCTGTACACCCATTTTAATAGTTTAGATAGGTAAAACGTGGTGACAGATGCTATCATCAATCCATTTGCTGATTGGTGGGGATCCAAGTGAAGAGACCCGCACTGATCGGCTGAACTGTGACATGTCTCCATTATAATAGAGTGGCAGAGTGAAATAAATATGGATGATTCTTTAGTACCAGGCCGCGGCCACTATAGAAATGACGCAACTGCTGTGTTGTGGCAGAATCCGAGAACTTGCATTCGTTGCCAGTAACAGCCAATTGGTGGAGGATTCCGTATTCCACTGATCAGATATTAATAGGCTATCGAGCATGGGATCTTACAAAACTTAACATGCAATTCTCATCACGAGATTTATATGGTAACTTGTGTCTGTGGTTTACAATATGTGGGTCGTACCACCCAGACCCTGAGAGCAAGCATGAATGGCCAAAGGTATAATGTAAAAAATTTTTTTTTAAAACATTGATTTGGTCAAAGTCACATCACTGGAATAAATCAATATAGAATCACTAAATGGAAAAAAGACCCTGAAAGCTAAAGAATCATTTTGGATATTTAAACTGCAAACTTTATTTCCAGATGGTCTGAACGACAAAACTGGAAAAAGTTTGATCATCAACGCTACAAATAAGTTTAGTTATGGATCTGTCACGACACAGCTGTCAGGTGACCCGGGGCTCCTTCCCTATCCCTAACACTAGAGGGCTCCCTAGCTCGCTCTGCTCCCCGGGATACTTCAGATGGCGAAGATGTTGGGGCCTCCACCCTTGCCTTATCTCCTGAGTTAGCCCTAAGTCTGTTCTCTTCTCCCACCGAGGGGAGAGGTGCGCTACTGTGCACCGTAGTAAACCAACCTGACAAACAAGGCAACACCAACAACAATTAACAGAAAACTCCAGGCACACAAAATATTCACTCACATGTTACAGAGGAATGCACCAGGGTGTGCAGGTAGGGGAATAAACAAAAACAGAGATGGATAAGGAATTATCATGCATACAAAACAGGTAAGAGTCACTGATACAGTCACTGATATGATATTCGTCCCCCTGGAACCTTCAACCTTTTTCCACATATCTTGCTTCAAACATAAAGATACCAAATGTACATTTTTGGTGAAGAATCAGCAACAAGTGGAACACAATTGTGAAGTTGAACGAAATGTATTGGTTATTTTAAATTTTTGTTTTAAATTCAAAAACTGAAAAGTGGGGTGTGCAATATTATTCGGCCCCTTTACTTTCAGTCCAGCAAACTCACTCCAGAAGTTCATTGTGGATCTCTGAATGATCCAATGTTGTCCTAAATGCCTAATGATGATAAATATAATCCACCTGTGTGTAATCAAGTCTCCGTATAAATGCACCTGCTCTGTGATAGTCTCAGGGTTCTGTTTGAAGCACAGAGAGCATCATGAAGACCAAGGAAAACAACAGACAGGTCTGTGATACTGTTCTGGAGAAGTTTAAAGCCGGATTTGGATACAAAATTATTTCCAAAACTTTAAACATCCCAAGGAGCACTGTGCAAGTGATCATATTGAAATGGAAGGAGTATCATACCACTGCAAATCTACCAATACCCGGCCGTCCCTCTAAAATTTCATCTCAAACAAGGAGAAGACTGATCAGAGATGCAGCCAAGAGGCCCATGATCACTCTGGATGAACTGCAGAGATCTACAGCTGAGGTGGAACAGTCTGTCCATAGGACAACAATCAGTTGTACACTGCACAAATCTAGCCTTTATGGGAAAGTGGCAAGAAGAAAGCCATTTCTCAAAGATATCCATAAAAAGTGTTGTTTAAAGTTTGTAACAAGGCACCTGGGAGACACACCAAACATGTGGAAGAAGGTGCACTGGTCAGATGAAACCAAAATCCAACTTTTTGGCAACAATGCCAAACTATATACCGTATTTTTCGGACTATAAGACGCACCGGACCATAAGACGCACCCCAAATTTGGGGTGAAAATTGCAGAAAAAAAGATTTTTTATAAGATGGGGGTCAGTCTTATTGTCCGAATTTACAGTATCTTACCTGAGGGATGGCGGTGGCAGAGCAGGGTCACAGGAGGCAAGGTGTCTGCAGAGGTGGGGTGATGCTGGGATGAGGAGGTGCTGGGATCAGGAGGTGCTGGGATCAGGAGGTGCTGGGATGAGGAGGTGCTGGGATGAGGAGGTGCTGGGATCAGGAGGTGCTGGGATCAGGAGGTGCTGGGATCAGGAGGTGCAGTGAGAGGTATGGCGTGAGAGGGGTCCCTGGCTTACCATGCAGGCTTACCTAGGTGGCAGAGGTGCGGTGGCAGAGGTCCGGTGGCAGAGGTGCGGTGGCGGCAGAGGAGGCGCAGTAAGCGGGGTCCCTTTCCCCGGGATGGTGATGCAGCAGGCCCGGTATGCAGCAGAGCCGGGTGAATCCTCTTGTTATCGGTGGGCGCGGCCATCTTCCTGAGGCCGCGCGTGTGCAGATGAAGCGCTCTGCTCCCGGGGCTTCAGGAAAATGGCCGCGGGAGGCCGTGCGTGCGCAGATGGAGATCGCGGCGGCCATTTTCCTGAAGCCCCGGGAAGCAGAGCGCTCCATCTGCGCACGCGCGGCCTCCGGAAAATGGCCGCGCCCACCGATAACAAGAGGATTCACCCGGCTCTGCTGCATACCGGGCCTGCTGCATCACCATACCGGGGAAAGGGACCCCGCTTACTGCGCCTCCTCTGCCGCCACACCCCCGCAACCGCACCTCTGCCACCGGACCTCTGCCACCGCACCTCTGCCACCTAGGTAAGCCTGCATTGCGACTATTAGACGCACCCCCCATTTTCCCCCCTTTTTTTGGGGGGAAAAAGTGCGTCTTTTAGTCCGAAAAATACGGTATTTGGCGCAAAGGCAACACAGCTCATCACCCTGAACACACCATCCCCACTGTCAAAAATGGTGGTGGCAGCATCATGGCTTGGGCCTGCTTTTCTTCAGCAGGGACAGGGAAGATAATTAAAATTGATGGATAGATGGATGGAGTCCAAATGGGTCCATTCTTGAAGAAAACCTGTTGGAGTCTGCAAAAGACCTGAGACTGGGACAGGGATTTGTCTTCCAACAAGACAATGATCCCAAACGAAGAATGGGCAAGAATCTCAGTCTCTCGATGTACAAAACTGATAGAGACATACCCCAAGCGACTTGCAGCTGTAATCGCAGCAAAAGGTGGCGCAACAAAGTATTAAGTTAAAGGGGCCAAATAATATCGCATGCCCCACTTTTCAGTTTTGGAATATCCACAAAAATTTAAAATAACCAATAAATCTCATTAAACTTCACAATTCTGTTCCACTTGTTGTTGATTCTTCACCAAAAATTTACATTTGGTATCTTTATGTTTGAAGCATGATATGTGGGAAAAGGTTGAAAAGTTCCAGGGGGCCGAATACTTTCGCAAAGCACTGTAACTAAGCCAACTCTCCTTCTCATATGTACTCTTCTCCCACTGTCAGCCATGCGGCAAATGCTAGCTAGCACAAGGTTTGGTAACAGAGCCCAGATTACAATGGGGAAGGGAATGGCTGAGGTCAGCTGAACACAGCATACATTTACTATGAAGGAAAAGTATATCTTCTCAGTGCCGGAGTGGGAGCAATGAAACGCCGCGGTCTTATGGCTCCACACTGTTACGGTAACCCCCGTGACAGGGTCTGTATTTTCAGTATGTATGTATGTATATATATATATATACACTAGCTATAACCCGTTCTACGCCCGGGTGGCGAGCATTTATATTGGTATATGGTCTCCATCATGTGCTGCTGCCATCCTGCGCCTGTACTGTCATGTGCTGCTGCCATCCTGCACCCGTTCTGTCATGTGCTGCTGCCATCCTGCCCCCGTTCTGTCATGCGCTGCTGCCATCCTGCCCCCGTTCTGTCATGCGCTGCTGCCATCCTGCGCCCGTTCTGTCATGTGCTGCTCCCATCCTGCGCCCGTTATGTCATGCGCTGCTGCCATCCTGCGCCCGTTCTGTCATGTGCTGCTGCCATCCTGCGCCCGTTCTGTCATGTGCTGCTGCCATCCTGCGCCCGTTCTGTCATGTGCTGCTGCCATCCTGCGCCCGTTCTGTCATGTGCTGCTGCCATCCTGTGCCCGTTCTGTCATGCGCTGCTGCCATCCTGCGCCCGTTCTGTCATGTGCTGCTCCCATCCTGCTGCCATCCTGTGCCCGTTATGTCATGCGCTGCTGCCATCCTGCGCTCGTTCTGTCATGTGCTGCTGCCATCCTGCGCCCGTTCTGTCATGCGCTGCTGCCATCCTGCGCCCGTTCTGTCATGTGCTGCTGCCATCCTGCGCCCGTTCTGTCATGTGCTGCTCCCATCCTGCGCCACTATTGTATTATATGCCCCCCATAAGACGCTCCAGTGTGTATGCCCCCGTATGCTGCTGCCATATAAAAAAAAAAATACCATACTCACCTATCGTCCGGCTCCACTGCAGGTGTGTTTTCAAGAAAATGGCGCCGGAAAGCGCGGACTGCGCAGGCGCCGATTCCGGCAGCAGGAATCGGCGCCTGCGCAGTCTGCGCTCCGGCGCCATTTTCTTGAAGACACACCTGCAGTGGAGCCGGAGTGTGTCTTCAAGAAAATGGCGCCGGAAAGCGCGGACTGCGCAGGCGCCGATTCCGGCAGCAGGAATCGGCGCCTGCGCAGTCCGCGCTTTCCGGCGCCATTTTCTTGAACACACACTCCGGCTCCTCTGCCTGTGACTGGACTCTGTCACAGCAGAGGAGCCGGGAGACGGAGCCGCACGCAGCGCTGGAACGGAGGACAGGTGAATATACTTACCCTCCCTCCTGGCGCGTCCACGGTCCCTGACTCTCCGGTGGAGATCGCGGTATGCGCTCAGTGCTTACGCATACCGCGATCTCCTGGGAGCGTCACTCTGTGGGGGCCAGACTGCGCCGGAGCTTGCGCCTGCGCAGTCTATAAAGGCTTCGGACAGAGTGACGCTCCCAGCGTTATATTATATATATATATATATAAATACTCGCACACATACATACAATGTGTAGGTATATGTATATGTGCATGTATATGAGTATTTGTCATATATGGTATTTGTCATAGTAAATAATAGGACAAGAAGATAAATAATCTTATCAGCATAGGACTAGGGTTGAGCGAAACGGGTCGTTCATTTTCAAAAGTCGCCGACTTTTGGCAAAGTCGGGTTTCATGAAACCCGATCCGACCCCTGTGCGGGGTCGGCCATGCGGTACGCGACTTTCGCGCCAAAGTCGCGTTTCAATGACGCGAAAAGCGCCATTTCTCAGCCAATGAAGGCAAACGCAGAGTGTGGGCAGCGTGATGACATAGGTCCTGGTCCCCACCATCTTAGAGAAGGGCATTGCAGTGATTGGCTTGCTGTCTGCGGCGTCACAGGGGCTATAAAGGGGCGTTCCCGCCGACCGCCATGTTACTGCTGCTGATCTGAGCTTAGGGAGAGGTTGCTGCCGCTTCGTCAGAAGCAGGGATAGCGTTAGGCAGGGTCCATTAACCACCAAACCGCTTGTGCTGTAGCGATTTCCACTGCCCAACACCACCTTCGGTGTGCAGGGACAGTGGAAGCTACTTTTTTTTTTTTTTTCCCCCTCAGCGCTGTAGCTCATTGGGCTGCCCTAGAAGGCTCCCTGATAGCTGCATTGCTGTGTGTACGCCGCTGTGCAAACCAACTGCTTTTTTCAAAGCACAAATCCTCTTGTTCCTTCCTTTCTGCACAGCTATCTTTTTGGTTTGTACACACTTTTTATTTAATTTGTGCATCAGTCCACTCCTTATTGCTGCCTGCCATACCTGGCTGAGATTACTGCAGGGAGATAGTAATTGAAGGACACTCCCTGTTTTTTTTTTTTTTTTTTTTGTGGGAGATTAAGATTGACATTTCTGCTAGAGTGCCATCCCTGTCTGTGTCATCTCTCACTCAGTGGGCCATAGAAAGCCTATTTATTTTTTTGCTTGATTTGGGTTATAAAATCTACCTGAAAAAATCACTACATCAATCAGTGGGAGAAAAATATTGGCCTCAGGGCTTGTGTGCCACTCTTGACTCCTGTGTGCATCATCACTCACTCAGTGGGCCATAGAAAGCCTATTTATTTTTTTGCTTGATTTTGGTTCTAAAATCTACCTGAAAAAATCACTACATCAATCAGTGGGAGAAAAATATTGGCCTCAGGGCTTGTGTGCCACTCCTGACTCCTGTGTGCATCATCACTCACTCAGTGGGCCATAGAAAGCCCATTTTTTTTTTTTTTTTTTGCTTTATTTGGGTTCTAAATTCTACCTGAAAAAATCAATAAATCAATCAGTGGGAGATTAATATTGGCCTTTGGGATTGTGTGCCAGTCCTAAGCGTGCCATCTCTCTCTCTCAGATAGTGGGCCATAGAAAGCCTATTTATTTATTTTTTTTTTTATTGGGTTTATAAATTTTCCCTGGAAAAAAAAAAAAAGTGGGAGATTAATATTGGCCTCTGGGCTTGTGTGCCAGTCCTGAGCGTGCCATCTCTCTCACAAATAGTGGGCCATAGAAAGTCTATTTATTTTTTTTTTCTGGTTTTATAAATTCTCCCTTAAAAAAAAAAGGGAGATTAATATTGGCCTTTGGGCTTGTGTGCCAGTCCTAAGCGTGCCATCTCTCTCTGTCTCTCAGATAGTGGGCCATAGAAAGCCTATTTATTATTTTTTTTATTGGGTTTATAAATTTTCCCTGGAACAAAAAAAAAAAGTGGGAGATAAATATTGGCCTCTGGGCTTGTGTGCCACTCCTGACTCCTGTGTGCGTCATCTCTCACTCAGTGGGCCATAGAAAGCTTTTTTTTGTTTTATTTGTTTTCTAAATTCTCCCTGAAAAAATCATTTTATTTCCTTTGGTTTCTAAATTCTTCCTGAAAAAATCATTTTATTCTATTTTTTTTTTTCCTAAAGTCTCCCTGAAAAAAACAAAAAAAAAAAACAAATCAGTGGGAGATTAATATTGCCCTTTTTGCTTGTGTGCCAGTCTTGACTCCTGGGTGTGCCATCTCTCTCTCTCTCTCCAATTGTGGGCCATAGAAAGCCTATTATTTTTTTAGCTTGATTTGGGTTCCAAAATCTACCTGAAAAAATCACTACATCAATCAGTGGGAGATAAATATTGGCCTCTGGGCTTGTGTGCCACTCCTGACTCCTGTGTGCGTCATCTCTCACTCAGTGGGCCATAGAAAGCCTTTTTTTGTTTTATTTGTTTTCTAAATTCTCCCTGAAAAAATAATTTTATTTTATTTGGTTTCTAAATTCTTCCTGAAAAAATCATTTTATTCTATTTTTTTTTTTCCTAAAGTCTCCCTGAAAAAAAAAAACAAAAAAAACAAATCAGTGGGAGATTAATATTGCCCTTTCTGCTTGTGTGCCAGTCTTGACTCCTGGGTGTGCCATCTCTCTCTCTCTCTCTCCAATTGTGGGCCATAGAAAGCCTATTATTTTTTTTAGCTTGATTTGGGTTCCAAAATCTACCTGAAAAAATCACTACATCAATCAGTGGGAGATAAATATTGGCCTCTGGGCTTGTGTGCCACTCCTGACTCCTGTGTGCGTCATCTCTCACTCAGTGGGCCATAGAAAGCCTTTTTTTGTTTAATTTGTTTTCTAAATTCTCCCTGAAAAAATCATTTTATTTTATTTGGTTTCTAAATTCTTCCTCAAAAAATCATTTTATTCTATTTTTTTTTTTCCTAAAGTCTCCCTGAAAAAAAAAAACAAAAAAAACAAATCAGTGGGAGATTAATATTGCCCTTTCTGCTTGTGTGCCAGTCTTGACTCCTGGGTGTGCCATCTCTCTCTCTCTCCAATTGTGGGCCATAGAAAACCTATTATTTTTTTTAGCTTGATTTGGGTTCCAAAATCTACCTGAAAAAATCACTACATCAATCAGTGGGAGATAAATATTGGCCTCTGGGCTTGTGTGCCACTCCTGACTCCTGTGTGCGTCATCTCTCACTCAGTGGGCCATAGAAAGCTTTTTTTTGTTTTATTTGTTTTCTAAATTCTCCCTGAAAAAATCATTTTATTTCCTTTGGTTTCTAAATTCTTCCTGAAAAAATCATTTTATTCTATTTTTTTTTTCCTAAAGTCTCCCTGAAAAAAAACAAAACAAAAAACAAATCAGTGGGAGATTAATATTGCCCTTTCTGCTTGTGTGCCAGTCTTGACTCCTGGGTGTGCCATCTCTCTCTCTCTCTCTCCAATTGTGGGCCATAGAAAGCCTATTATTTTTTTAGCTTGATTTGGGTTCCAAAATCTACCTGAAAAAATCACTACATCAATCAGTGGGAGATAAATATTGGCCTCTGGGCTTGTGTGCCACTCCTGACTCCTGTGTGCGTCATCTCTCACTCAGTGGGCCATAGAAAGCCTTTTTTTGTTTAATTTGTTTTCTAAATTCTCCCTGAAAAAATAATTTTATTTTTTTTGGTTTCTAAATTCTTCCTGAAAAAATCATTTTATTCTATTATTTTTTTTTCCTAAAGTCTCCCTTAAAAAAAAAAAAAAATCAAATCAGTGGGAGATTAATATTTACATTTGTGCTTCAGTGACAGTCCTGCGTGTGTGGCATCTCTCTCATTTGTTGCCACCAACAACAGAGTGTGTAACATTGTGCCTGATTTTCGTTGTGGTCTCACTCACCTGTAAAGGGGTAGCTAAATCATACTGAAGTTATAGCTCACCGTGTAATTTGTGTGACAGCAACAAATACCGTTAGTTTGTTTACGTTTTTAAAACAATGAGGAAGTATGGTGGAAGAGGTCGTGGCCGGGGGCGTTCATTGTCAGCTGGTAATGAGGGTAGTGGTAGTGGTGGAGCATCAGCTGGTCGTGGGAAAAAAAATATTGCACCTAAGTCTGGAGCTGTGGAGCCAGGTTCGTCGTCTGGCTACACAAGGCCTCGAACGCTCCCTTTTCTGGGAGTAGGAAAACCGCTTTTAAAGCCGGAGCAGCAAGAGCAAGTTTTGGCTTATCTTGCTGACTCAGCCTCTAGCTCTTTTGCCTCCTCTCGTGAAACTGGTAAATGTCAAAGCAGCGCGTCGTTAGTGGATGTTCACGGTCAGGGACAAGTCGCTTCCTTGTCCTCTTCAGCAAAAACAACAACAGAGAAGAATGCAGCAGGCGACACAACAGGTTACTCCATGGAGCTCTTTACACATACCGTCCCTGGCTTAGAAAGTGAAGCAGTTAACAGTCCATGCCCATTACAAGTTGAATCTGACATGGAGTGCACTGATGCACAGCCACAGCCAGACTACTATGCTGGTCCTTTGACTCAGACCACAACATTGCCCTCGCAGGGTGCTGATCAAGAATCAGACCCTGATGAGACTATGTTGCCCCATCACGAACGCTATACCACCGACCGACACGGTGACATAGACGAAGTTGCACACGAGCTACAAGAAGAGGTAATAGATGACCCAGTTCTTGACCCCGATTGGCAGCCATTGGGGGAACAGGGTGCAGGCGGCAGCAGTTCTGAAGCGGAGGAGGAGGGGCCGCAGCAGGCATCAACATCGCAACAGTTTCCATCTGCCGGGCCCGTATCTTGCCCAAAACGCGTGGCAAAGCCAAAACCTGTTGGAGGACAGCGTGGCCATCCGGTTAAAGCTCAGTCTGCAATGCCTGAAAAGGTATCCGATGCTAGAAAGAGTGCAGTCTGGCATTTTTTTAAACAACATCCAATTGATCAGCGCAAAGTCATCTGTCAAAAATGTTCAACTACCTTAAGCAGAGGACAGAATCTGAAAAGTCTCAATACCAGTTGCATGCATAGACATTTAACCACCATGCATTTGCAAGCCTGGACTAACTACCAAACGTCCCTTAAGGTTGTAGCACCCTCGGCCAATGAAGCTAGTCAGCAACGCAACATCCCTTCCGGCAGTGTAGGGCCACCATTTTCCGCACCACCTGCAGTATCTGTGCAGGTTTCTTTGCCAGGCCAAAGCAGTCAGGGTCAGGGAATCACCAGTTTCGTAGTAGGAAACACTGCATCTAGGGCACCGGTGGCAACAATACCATCTCCCACCGTCTCTCAGTCTGCCATGTCCACCGGCACCCCCGCTAGTTCCACGATCTCCAGCTCTCCAGTCCAGCTCACCCTACATGAGACTATGGTTAGAAAAAGGAAGTACTTAGCCTCGCATCCGCGTACACAGGGTTTGAATGCACACATAGCTAGACTAATCTCGTTAGAGATGATGCCCTACCGGTTAGTTGAAAGCGAAGCTTTCAAAGCCCTGATGGACTACGCTGTACCACGCTACGAGCTACCCAGTCGACACTTTTTTTCCAGAAAAGCCATCCCAGCCCTCCACCAGCATGTTAAAGAGCGCATCGTCCATGCACTCAGGCAATCTGTGAGCACAAAGGTGCACCTGACAACAGATGCATGGACCAGTAGGCATGGCCAGGGACGTTACGTGTCCATCACGGCACACTGGGTAAATGTGGTGGATGCAGGGTCCACAGGGGACAGCAAGTTTGGGACAGTTCTGCCTAGCCCACGGTCTAGGAAACAATTGGCTGTAGCCGTTCGCACCCCCTCCTCCTCCTCTTCGTCCTCCTGCAGAAGCGAGAGCTCGTCCACAGACCGCAGTCGCACAACCACTCCATCCGCAGCTGCCACTGTTGCACACCAGGTCTCCCATTATGGGGCAGCTACTGGCAAACGTCAGCAGGCTGTATTGGCTATGAAGTGTTTGGGCGACAACAGACACACCGCGGAAGTTCTGTCCGAGTTCTTGCAGAAAGAAACGCAGTCGTGGCTGGGCACTGTAGATCTTGAGGCAGGCAAGGTAGTGAGTGATAACGGAAGGAATTTCATGGCTGCCATCTCCCTTTCCCAACTGAAACACATTCCTTGCCTGGCTCACACCTTAAACCTGGTGGTGCAGTGCTTCCTGAAAAGTTATCCGGGGTTATCCGACCTGCTCCTCAAAGTGCGTGGACTTTGCTCACATATCCGCCGTTCGCCCGTACACTCCAGCCGTATGCAGACCTATCAGCGTTCTTTGAACCTTCCCCAGCATCGCCTAATCATAGACGTTGCAACAAGGTGGAACTCAACACTGCACATGCTTCAGAGACTGTGTGAACAGAGGCGGGCTGTTATGTTTTTGTGGGAGGATACACATACACGGGCAGGCAGTAGGATGGCAGACATGGAGTTGTCAGGTGTGCAGTGGTCGAAGATTCAAGACATGTGTCAAGTCCTTCAGTGTTTTGAGGAATGCACACGGCTGGTTAGTGCAGACAACGCCATAATAAGCATGAGCATCCCCCTAATGCGTCTGCTGATGCAAAGTTTGACGCACATAAAGGATCAGGCGCCTGCAGCTGAGGAAGAGGAAAGCCTTGATGACAGTCAGCCATTGTCTGGCCAGGGCAGTGTACAGGACGAGGTAGCGGGCGAAGAGGAGGAGGAGGACGAGGAGGATGATGGGGATGATTATATTTTTAATGAGGAAGCTTTTCCGGGGCCACTGGAAATTGGTGGCGCGGCAAGGCCGGGTTCTGGTTTTTTGAGGGACACAAGTGACGTGGATTTGCCTGAAACTGCCCCTCAACCAAGCACAACCGCAGATTTGAGAACTGGAACTTTGGCCCACATGGCGGATTATGCCTTACGTATCCTCAAAAGGGACACACGCATAACTAAAATGATGAATGATGACGATTACTGGTTGGCCTGCCTCCTTGATCCTCGCTATAAAGGCAAATTGCAAAATATAATGCCACATGAGAACTTGGAACTAATATTAGCAACCAAACAATCAACTCTTGTTGTCCGTTTGCTTCTGGCATTCCCTGCACACAGCGCCCGTGATCGTTCTCACACGAGCTGCAGGGGCCAGCAGACCAGAGGAGTTAGAGGGGCAGAAATCAGAAGTGGCGTTGGCCAGAGGGGTTTTCTGACCAGGTTGTGGAGTGATTTTGCTATGACCGCAGACAGGACAGGTACTGCAGCATCAATTCAAAGTGACAGGAGACAACATTTGTCCAGTATGGTTACAAACTATTTTTCATCCCTTATCGATGTTCTCCCTCAACCGTCATTCCCATTTGATTACTGGGCATCAAAATTAGACACCTGGCCAGAATTGGCAGAATATGCATTGCAGGAGCTTGCTTGCCCGGCAGCTAGTGTCCTATCAGAAAGAGTATTCAGTGCTGCAGGTTCAATACTAACAGAAAAAAGGACTCGTCTGGCTACCCAAAATGTAGATGATCTAACCTTCATTAAAATGAACCACAACTGGATTTCGAAATCTTTTGCCCCACCTTGCCCGGCTGACACCTAGCTTTCCTATGAAAAGGTCTTGCCTGTGGACTATTCTGAATGCCTTTTCCAATCTCGTAATTTTCTGCACCTGATTGTCCAGCATACGACATGTTTACACCTCACTAAATGGCCAAACTCCCCACACGGGGCCGTGGTATCGACACTTGGCGACAGCACCCGTGAGAGTGCAGTTTGTCTGAAGAGGTGGGTGAGCCCGCTTTTGGTCGACGGCACTGCCACTGGGTCCCTCCTAGTACAATAAAGTGTCTCTGGCGGTGGTGGTGCGCACCCAACGTCAGACACACCGTTGTAATATGAGGGGCCCTGGGCCTGTACCGCCGGCCACAAGACAGTTTCCCCCCACCCCAGCTCAAACAGTGCTCTACCACTTGCAAAATTATCTCACAGCTCCACCAATGTTTAGTCTATGCGCTGACATCCTTCAATGCCTGCCACTGACAATACCATTGTATTGACATTTTTGTTATGTTAGGCCTTCGATGCCTGTCTGTGGTCACTCCTTCCACTAGGCCTCCACTGACCACACCACTGCTGCCCGTGTACCCCTGTAACCAATTTAAAATTGCCTACAGCCATGTGTTATTATTTTAGGCCTTCGATGCCTGTCTGCGGTCACTCCTTCCACTAGGCCTCCACTGACCACACCACTGCTGCCCGTGTACCCCTGGAACCAATTTAAAATTGCCTACAGCCATGTGTTATTATTTTAGGCCTTCGATGCCTGTCTGCGGTCACTCCTTCCACTAGGCCTCCACTGACCACACCACTGCTGCCCGTGTACCCCTGGAACCAATTTAAAATTGCCTACAGCCATGTGTTATTATTTTAGGCCTTCGATGCCTGTCTGCGGTCACTCCTTCCACTAGGCCTCCACTGACCACACCACTGCTGCCCGTGTACCCCTGGAACCAATTTAAAATTGCCTACAGCCATGTGTTATTATTTTAGGCCTTCGATGCCTGTCTGCGGTCACTCCTTCCACTAGGCCTCCACTGACCACACCACTGCTGCCCGTGTACCCCTGGAACCAATTTAAAATTGCCTACAGCCATGTGTTATTATTTTAGGCCTTCGATGCCTGTCTGCGGTCACTCCTTCCACTAGGCCTCCACTGACCACACCACTGCTGCCCGTGTACCCCTGGAACCAATTTAAAATTGCCTACAGCCATGTGTTATTATTTTAGGCCTTCGATGCCTGTCTGCGGTCACTCCTTCCACTAGGCCTCCACTGACCACACCACTGCTGCCCGTGTACCCCTGGAACCAATTTAAAATTGCCTACAGCCATGTGTTATTATTTTAGGCCTTCGATGCCTGTCTGCGGTCACTCCTTCCACTAGGCCTCCACTGACCACACCACTGCTGCCCGTGTACCCCTTGGAACCAATTTAAAATTGCCTACAGCCATGTGTTATTATTTTAGGCCTTCGATGCCTGTCTGCGGTCACTCCTTCCACTAGGCCTCCACTGACCACACCACTGCTGCCCGTGTACCCCTGGAACCAATTTAAAATTGCCTACAGCCATGTGTTATTATTTTAGGCCTTCGATGCCTGTCTGCGGTCACTCCTTCCACTAGGCCTCCACTGACCACACCACTGCTGCCCGTGTACCCCTGGAACCAATTTAAAATTGCCTACAGCCATGTGTTATTATATTAGGCCTTCGATGCCTGTCTGCGGTCACTTCTTCCACTAGGCCTCCACTGACCACACCACTGCTGCCCGTGTACCCCTGGAACCAATTTAAAATTGCCTACAGCCATGTGTTATTATTTTAGGCCTTCGATGCCTGTCTGCGGTCACTCCTTCCACTAGGCCTCCACTGACCACACCACTGCTGCCCGTGTACCCCTGTAACCAATTTAAAATTGCCTACAGCCATGTGTTATTATTTTAGGCCTTCGATGCCTGTCTGCGGTCACTCCTTCCACTAGGCCTCCACTGACCACACCACTGCTGCCCGTGTACCCCTGGAACCAATTTAAAATTGCCTACAGCCATGTGTTATTATTTTAGGCCTTCGATGCCTGTCTGCGGTCACTCCTTCCACTAGGCCTCCACTGACCACACCACTGCTGCCCGTGTACCCCTGTAACCAATTTAAAATTGCCTACAGCCATGTGTTATTATTTTAGGCCTTCGATGCCTGTCTGCGGTGACTCCTTCCACTAGGCCTCCACTGACCACACCACTGCTGCCCGTGTACCCCTGTAACCAATTTAAAATTGCCTACAGCCATGTGTTATTATTTTAGGCCTTCGATGCCTGTCTGCGGTGACTCCTTCCACTAGGCCTCCACTGACCACACCACTGCTGCCCGTGTACCCCTGGAACCAATTTAAAATTGCCTACAGCCATGTGTTATTATTTTAGGCCTTCGATGCCTGTCTGCGGTCACTCCTTCCACTAGGCCTCCACTGACCACACCACTGCTGCCCGTGTACCCCTGGAACCAATTTAAAATTGCCTACAGCCATGTGTTATTATTTTAGGCCTTCGATGCCTGTCTGCGGTCACTCCTTCCACTAGGCCTCCACTGACCACACCACTGCTGCCCGTGTACCCCTGGAACCAATTTAAAATTGCCTACAGCCATGTGTTATTATTTTAGGCCTTCGATGCCTGTCTGCGGTCACTCCTTCCACTAGGCCTCCACTGACCACACCACTGCTGCCCGTGTACCCCTGGAACCAATTTAAAATTGCCTACAGCCATGTGTTATTATTTTAGGCCTTCGATGCCTGTCTGCGGTCACTCCTTCCACTAGGCCTCCACTGACCACACCACTGCTGCCCGTGTACCCCTGGAACCAATTTAAAATTGCCTACAGCCATGTGTTATTATTTTAGGCCTTCGATGCCTGTCTGCGGTCACTCCTTCCACTAGGCCTCCACTGACCACACCACTGCTGCCCGTGTACCCCTGGAACCAACATCAGAAAATATAAAAATAAGTATTTTGCTTATAAAAAAGAAAATACTGGAGAGATATCAAATGCAGACATTTTAACATTAAAAACAAACACATACAACAAAAATCTGGTACAGTACTAAAAATGGCCACCAGCTACAATAACTTTCTCCTGCAAGTAGTTAACTGAAAGGTTTTTTCAATTTTAAACACAGATATGGCATCCACCGAGTGTTGTCCTGTCGCGTCTTCTTTATATTATTGCCAAGAAGATGCAAAACAATGAAAATAATAAAATCATTATTTACCAAAAAAATAGAGTAAGTCAAAACCACATTGCAAATAAACATTCATTACAAATAAAGAAGCAGGGCGCGTCCGAGGGTGAGTATATACCTAATAAGAATATAATCACCCTCGGACGCGCCCTGCTTCTTTCCGACAGCCTTCCTTCCTAAGAATCAGCCCTTCCGTGGTGTAGAGAGAGGGTTTGTTACACTCCAAGGTGTTCCCCAGGTTGCCTTTCCTGAGCTTCGATCTTCCGGCTCTCGTTTAGTAGTTGTTGGAAACTACGCTGCATTGGGCCTACAAATTGGGTATGGGGTGTAGAGAGATGGTGTGTTCCACTCCAAGGTGTTCCCCAGGTTGCCTTTCCTGAGCTTCGATCTTCCGGCTCTCGTTTAGTAGTTGTTGGAAACTACGCTGCATTAGGCCTACAAATTGGGTATGGGGTGTAGAGAGATGGTGTGTTCCACTGTAGAGAGATGGTGTGTTCCACTCCAAGGTGTTCCCCAGGTTTCCTCGCCAATGCTTCGATCATCATGCTCTCGTTTAGTAGTTGTTGGAAACTACGCTGCATTAGGCCTACAAATTGGGTATGGGGTGTAGAGAGATGGTGTGTTCCACTCCAAGGTGTTCCCCAGGTTTCCTCTCCATTGCTTCGATCTTCCGGCTCTCGTTTAGTAGTTGTTGGAAACTACGCTGCATTAGGCCTACAAATTGGGTATGGGGTGTAGAGAGATGGTGTGTTACACTCCAAGGTGTTCCCCAGGTTTCCTCTCCATTGCTTCGATCTTCCGGCTCTCGTTTAGTAGTTGTTGGAAACTACGCTGCATTAGGCCTACAAATTGGGTATGGGGTGTAGAGAGATGGTGTGTTACACTCCAAGGTGTTCCCCAGGTTTCCTCTCCATTGCTTCGATCTTCCGGCTCTCGTTTAGTCGTTGTTGGAAACTACGCTGCATTAGGCCTACAAATTGGGTATGGGGTGTAGAGAGATGGTGTGTTACACTCCAAGGTGTTCCCCAGGTTTCCTCTCCATTGCTTCGATCTTCCGGCTCTCGTTTAGTAGTTGTTGGAAACTACGCTGCATTGGGCCTACAAATTGGTATGGGGTGTAGAGAGATGGTGTGTTCCACTCCAAGGTGTTCTCCAGGTTGCCTTTCCTGAGCTTCGATCTTCCGGCTCTCGTTTAGTAGTTGTTGGAAACTACGCTGCATTAGGCCTACAAATTGGGTATGGGGTGTAGAGAGATTGTGTGTTACACTCCAAGGTGTTCCCCAGGTATCCTCTCCATTGCTTCGATCTTCCGGCTCTCGTTTAGTAGTTGTTGGAAAATACGCTGCATTAGGCCTACAAATTGGGTATGGGGTGTAGAGAGATGGTGTGTTCCACTGTAGAGAGATGGTGTGTTCCACTCCAAGGTGTTCCCCAGGTTTCCTCGCCAATGCTTCGATCATCATGCTCTCGTTTAGTAGTTGTTGGAAACTACGCTGCATTAGGCCTACAAATTGGGTATGGGGTGTAGAGAGATGGTGTGTTCCACTCCAAGGTGTTCTCCAGGTTGCCTTTCCTGAACTTCTATCTTCAGGCTCTCATTAAATTGTGGTTAAACGGAACAACTGCATTTGGCGTACTAGTTGGTTTGGGGCCTACTATCGGTGTCTGCCGCTCCTTGCTGTTCTCCTGGTTTCCTGTCCTGAAATTCCGTTTTCAGGCGCTCGTTAAGTAGTTGTTAATGTTAGACTGCATTTGGCCTACTAGTTGGGTTGGGGACTACTATCGGTGTCTGCCACTCCTTGCTGTTCTCCTCCACTGAACAAAGCTGTGCCGCCTGTTTACTACTGTTGCCAATTTTGAACTGCATTTCGACTACTTACTGATTTGGGCCTACTCTCTGTGTCAGCCTCTCATTCCAGTTGTCCTCCACTGCAATGCCCCCTGATTAGTCCTGTGTTACCAATTTTGAACTGCATTTAGCCCACTTTATTCTTTGGGCCTATATCTGTGTTTCCTCCTCATCCTGCCCATTGCCCAGCCAGTGATAGATGAGTCTGCTGGTACATTGACCCATAACGCAACATTTCCCGTGCACGCTACACTGCAAGATTGTGACCCTGCTGAAAGTCAGGTCCCCCTTCCCGCATACCATACCACCTTACACGGGGACAAACAGGAAGGTGCAGATGAAAGTGCAGGTTCCTTCATCAGGTGGGGGGAGGAATACTAGTTGGCGACGTCACTGGCACAGGGCCTCTCATGTTACGCAAAAGTGTTGCTGCCGGTGGGAGGCGCCCCCGCCGTGCAAACACACCGCTGTACTTTGAGGGGCCCTGTGCCAGTGCCAATGCCAACGAGTGGGCCCCCCCTGCTTGCTCAGGTTCACAGCACTTGCAAAGTTGAAATACTTATCTCTCCCTGCTCCACTGCCGTGACGTGGTCCAGATTTCCTGGGCCCACTAATTACTTGAACCAGCCCTACCCACCACAACTTTAGCCAAATGACCCCCAATTTCAAATGCCTTCCAATTATTATAAGGTAAATTACGCTTGACAAGCTTCATTAAGAAGAATGGATGGTTTTGACATTAAAATGGGCACTCTAGGTGTTTTCCTGGCCCCCACTCACTGCCGACTATGCTGCCCCATTGACTTGCATTGGGTTTCGTGTTTCGGTCGATCCCGACTTTACGTCATAATCGGCCGATTTCACTCGACCCGACTTTTGAGATAGTCGGGTTTCGCGAAACCCGGCTCGACTCTAAAAAGGTCAAGGTCGCTCAACTCTACATAGGACTAATATATAAATATTGCATATAGATATGCATTTTTTTCTGCTATCCTTCCAGGGAAAGGAGAAAAAAATTTTTTTTTTTCTATTTATTCATTTTTTGTCATTTTTTTCCTCACGTTTTTTCAAAACATTTTTTTTTTTCAAAAGTTTTGTTTTTCTTCCTTATTCAAAAGGGTTTTTTTTCCAGAGAAATATAAAATGAAAGAAAAGTCAGCTCACCTGGAAACGGGCTGCTCCACATCTGACCCCGCAAGGAAAAAAGCTGAGCAACTGGTTCGAGGTAATCCACAAGTGAATGATAATCCAGCGGGGAACAAGTACTTCCATAAAATGCAAAATTTATTAATCCATTTAAGTAAAAAAATGTATCCATGGTGTAGCATGGATAGTTTCCAATCTCCTCACTTCTGCTCGGCCTACAACCTGCACCAGTGACCCCATTCCTTCACCTCTCCTGCAGTCTCTCTCACCAGTGGTCACCACTCACCTGACTAAAATATTTAACCTCTCTCTTCAGGTATCTTTCCCTCCTCATTTAAACATGCCATCATAACCCCTTTACTTAAAAAGACATCCCTGGACCAGAACTGCACTGCTAACTACAGACCTGTCTCTAACCTTTCCTTCATCTCTAAACTCCTGGAACGCTTGGTCCACTCCCGTCTAATCCGCTATCTCTCGGATAACTCTCTTCTCGACCCCTTACAATCTGGTTTCCGCTCTTTACACTCCACTGAAACTGCCCTCACTAAAGTCTCTAATGATCTAACAGCAGCTAAATCCAAAGGTCATTGCTCTCTGCTGATTCTCCTGGATCTCTCTGCCGCATTTGATACTGTGGATCACCAGCTCCTTCTCACTATGCTCCGCTCCATAGGCCTCAAGGACACAGCCCTCTCCTGGTTCTCCTCCTAACCTCTCCGACCGCTCCTTCACTGTATCTTTTTGCTGGCTCCTATTCCTCTCCTCGTCCCCTTACTATTGGGGTTCCGCAGGGCTCAGTCCTAGGCCCCCTCCTTTTCTCTCATCAGCAGATTTGGGTTCCAGTATCATCTCTATGCTGACGACACCCAATTATACACTTCTTCCCCTGACATCACCCCTACCCTAATTCAAAATACCATGGATTGTCTGTCTGCTGTCTATAACATCATGTCCTCCCTCTATCTGAAACTAAATCTCTCCAAAGCTGAACTACTTGTGTTTCTCCCTTCTGCTAACCTCACTCTACCCAACATCGAAATTACCCTGGAGGGTTCAACCATAACTCCCAAGCTGCATGCCCGCTGTCTTGCGGTCATATTCGACACCGAACTTTCCTTTACTCCCTATCTCCAATCACTCACTCGCTCCTGTCACCTGCATCTTAAAAACATCTCCAGAATCTGACCTTTTCTCACCTTTGAAACTGCCAAGACTCTTACTGTCGCTCTTATTCATTCTCGTCTGGACTACTGCAACTCTTTTCTGATCGGTCTCCCTCTTACCACCAAACTTTCTCCTCTCCAATCCATCTTGAATGCGGCAGCCAGGGTCATATTTCTGTCCAGCCACTTCACCGAAGCCTCCATCTTGTGCCAGTCATTACACTGGCTACCTATTCGCTACAGGGTCCAGTATAAACTCATCTCTCTCACCCACAAAGCTCTCCACAGTTCTGCACCGCCTTATATCTCCTCTCTCATCTCTGTCTATCGCCCTGCACGTGCCCTCCGTTCTACAAATGACCTAAGACTAACATCCCCCTGTAATCCAAACTTCGCATCTCCGTCTCAAAGACTTCTCTTGTGCTGTGCCAGCTCTCTGGAATGCACTTCCCCAGACGATCAGACTGATACCTAGCCCCGACCTATTCAAGTGCGCTTTAAAAACCCATCTCTTCAAACAAGCCTACCACATCAACTACTCAGTAAACTAACTTTGCCCTGTTTCCTCCTTCCAAATATTATTCTGAATCTGCACCCTACTATTCATCTATCTCCACACCCTCCATGTACATGATAACTGCACTTGATACTTGACTATTGCACTTAAACACACGGGCTGATGACCGGATCATGCAGCTTTATATGAAAATCCCTATTTATTATAATTGCCAGACCTGAAATAACAAGCACTTTTCAACTACACCTCTACCCTCAACCTACTGTCTCCTTCCCCATAATCCTGTAGAATGTAAGCCCGCAAGGGCAGGGTCCTCGCCCATCTGTATCAGTCCGTCATTGTTAGTTTGTTTACTGTATGTGATATTTGTAACTTGTATGTAACCCCTTCTCATGTACAGCACCATGGAATCAATGGTGCTATATAAATAAATAATAATAATAATAATAACTATTGTGTCCCCCCATTTCCTTGTAGATTGTAAGCTTGCAAGCAGGGACCTCTGTTGTGAATTCTGCTTTTGGGTTCCCTCCAGTGGTTGTAGGTGGGAATGCAGTTGTCCCTGAGTCGCAGTCTTGACCAGGTGTATCTGCTGATTGCAGTTCTGACTGGGATATTTAGGTGTGCAGGATTCATTAGTCCTTGCCAGTTGTCCATTGTTCTGGGAGGTTTTGGATCTTTGTCTGGTTCCTCCTGCCTTGCTGCCAATTCAGCAAAGATAAGTGTCTGGTGTTTGTTGCTGTGGCACACATGCTGTGTGCCTAATAATTCTATGCTATTCATGTGTTTTCTCTTGTCCAGCTTAGATTGTGTCAGTGTTTTTTCAGTCTTGTTGGATTCTCTGGATTTGCATATATATGCTCCACATCTTTAGTTGATGGTGGAATTTTTTGTCTCTTCTGCTGTGGATATTTTTGGAAGAGTTTTAATACTGACAGCTTAGTATTCTGTCCTATCCTTTCCTATTTTAGCTAGAGTGGCCTCTTTTGCTAAATCCTGTTTTCTGCCTGCGTGTGTCTTTTCCTCTACTACTCACAGTCAATATTTGTGGGGGGCTGCCTATCCTTTGGGGTTCTGCTCTGAGGCAAAGTAGAATTCCTATTTCCATCTTTAGGGGTATTTAGTCCTCCGGCTGTGTCGAGGTGTCTAGGATTTGTTAGGCACACCCCACGGCTACTTCTAGTTGCGGTGTTAAGTTCAGGATTTGCGGTCAGTACAGTTTCCACCAACTCAGAGAAAGTTCCATGCAGCTCCAAGGTCACCGGATCATAACAGACCTCACCCCTAATGTCACTGTTTAAATTGTCTTAACTTGTACTAAATTTATTGTCTGTACATGTCCCCGCTTAATTGTAAAGTGCTGCGGAATATGTTGGCGCTATAAAAATAAAAATTAATTATTATTATTATATTATTACCACAAAAATTTACACATCAACACATCACAGCATGTTGCACTACAGCAAAAAAAGTTCACAAACCATATAGAGGAGGGGACTACAGAAGAAAGTTGTTAAACAGGGAGTCCTTTTGGATTTTTAGACTTGATACACGAATATTGCATGGTCTGAATTACAGACAGGATTTGATCTTACAATATTAATGTTTGTAATACCTCTATAGAGCCTAACTTTTTATAGGAATCGTTCATACGTTTTTAATGATTTTTTGTATTTTATATACGGTAGGTTTAATAGTAATTCCTTTCTGATTTGCATGTTCTGTTGTCTATTTATTTGCATGAAGTATTTGCACAGTTCTTTTAATGATCCCCTTTGAGGTAATTAACTTTATTGATTGAAACAAGCTGGGCTGACCTACCTGGAGCTCTATAAAACCTCTTAGTGGATATTCACATAAGCCATTAATAAGACGTTTGTCAAAACGCGTAGGCTCATGCTGCTATAGTGCAATATGCTGTGATGTGTTGTGTGATGTGTTGATGTGTAAAATGTTTGTGGTACGCCATGGATACATTTTTATATATATATCGATTAATAAATTTTGCATTTTATGGAAGTACTTGTTCCCCGCTGTTTTTTCCCCTCCCTCTTTTTTAAAGAATAGAAGGTCATTTATTGGGATACATTTAAGTCTTCATATGGGAATTTAATTAGATTGACATGTTTCTGACAAATAGGTTCATTATTATCAATATTGTTTTTTTATACATTTACATGTCATGTTTATATATCTATATATATAATTGCCTAAGGGTCACTTCCGTCTGTCTGTCTGTCCTTCTGTCACGGTTATTCGTTCGCTGATTGGTCTCGGCAGCTGCCTGTCATGACTGCCGCGACCAATCAGCGACGGGCACAGTCCGATTACTCCCTCCCCTACTCCCCTGCACTCACTGCCCGGCGCCCGCTCCGTAATCCCCTCCACTCACCACTCACACAGGGTTAATGGCAGCGGTAATGGCCCACGATGTAACGCACTCCGTTACCGCTGCTATTAACCCTGTGTGTCCCCAACTATTTACTATTGATGCTGCCTACGCAGCATCAATAGTAAAAATAGGTCATGTTAAAAATAATAAAACAAAAGCCTGCTATACTCACCCTCCGCCGCCTTTCCTGCTCCTCGCCACGCTCCCCGGACTGCTCCATTGCAAGTGGCAGCTTCCGCTCCCGTCCCAGCGCTGGTGTGCGACAAGGACCTGCCGTGACGTCACGGTCATGTGACCGCGACATCATCATAGGTCCTGTTCACACCAGCGCTAGGACGGGAGCGGAAGCTGCCGCTTGCAATGGAGCAATCCCGGGAGCGTGGCGAGGAGCGAGAAAGGCGGCGGATGGTAAGTATAGCAGGACTTCCAACGGGCCTTCGGAAGGTGAGTATATGTTTATTTTTTTTTTTAGTCTCTATACTACGTGGCTCTGTGCTGGGCAATATACTACGTGACTGGGCAATATACTACGTGGCTCCGCTATATACTACGTGGCTGGGCAATATAGTACTTGGCTGGGCAATATACTACGTGGCTGGGCAATATACTACGTGACTGGGCAATATACTATGTGGCTGGACAATATACTACGTCGCTGGGCAATATACTACGTGGCTGGGCAATATACTACGTGGCTGGGCAATATACTACGTGGCTCTGCTATATACTATGTGGCTGGGCAATATACTACGTGACTGGGCAATATATCGTACTACGTGGGCTGTGCTATATACTATGTGGCTGGGCAATAAGTCACTGGGCAATATACTACGTGGCTGAGCAATATACTACGTCGCTGGGCAATATACTACGTCGTTGGGCAATATACTACGTCGCTGGGCAATATACTACGTCGCTGGGCAATATACTACATCGCTGGGCAATATACTACGTTGCTGGGCAATATACTACGTGACTGGGCAATATACTACGTGGCTGGGCAATATACTACGTGGCTGGGCAATATACTACATCACTGGGCAATATACTACGTGGCTGGCCAATATACTACATCGCTGGGCAATATACTACTTCGCTGGGCAATATACTACGTCGCTGGGCAATATACTACGTGACTGGGCAATATACTACGTCGCTGGGCAATATACTACGTAGACATGCATATTCTAGACTACCCGATGCGCTAGAATCGGGCTACCATCTAATATATATATATATATATATATATATGTATGATCAAAGTAGGGTGAATCACTCCTCCCCTTCCTCTTTTGCCTCCCCTTCCACTCTCACACTGGGAAAGGGCTATGTGAGAAGGATCAAATTAATTTTCTCCACACACCTGAAGAAGGCTGCAAACACCCGAAACGCGTTGTGTATATAGTTTTATCAGTTTTATTAAACATTTTTTTACCTACAAGTGTCATGATCCCAATGGCAGGGGATCACAAAAGGACAAGCACAAAAAACAAAACAAGCTCTAGGGTGATGGAAACTGAGCTGACCGCGATCCTGAACCTCAACACACAACTAGCTGTAGCCGGGGAACGTGCCTACGATGATTCCTAGACGTCTCGCGCCAGCCGAAGAACTAACTTTCCCTATTAGAAGAAACACAGACCTCTCTTGCCTCCAGAGAAACACCCCACAGAAATAGCAGCCCCCCACATGTAATGACGGTGAAATGAGAGGAAAGCACATACGTAGTTATGAAAACAGATTCAGCAAAATGAGGCCCGCTAAAACTAGATAGCAGAGGATACAAAAGTGAACTGCGCGGTCAGCGAAAAACCCTACAAAAAACCATCCTGAAATTACTTGAACTCATGTTCCAACTCATGGAACATGAGGAGTAATATCAGCCCACTAGAGCAACCAGCAAAAAGGAATCACATATCTGCAAGCTGGACTAAGACAAAAATTAAGCAAAACGTGGAACAGGAAAATCAAAAACTTAGCTTGTCCTGAAGAATACAGAAGCGGAAGCAGAGGTAACAAGACACACTGATTACATTGATAGCCGGCGAGGAAATGACAAGAAAGCCAGGTTAAATAGAAAACTCCCATATCCTGATAGAACAGGTGGACACCAGAGACCGCAGAGAACACAAGTCACCCAGTACCATCTGTAACCACCAGAGGGAGCCCAAAAACAGAATCCACAACAGTACCCCCCCCTTGAGGAGGGGTCACCGAAACCTCACGAGAACCACCAGGGCGACCAGGATGAGCCCTATGAAATGCACGGACCAAATCAGCAGCATGAACATCAGAGGCAACCACCCAAGAATTATCCTCCTGACCATAACCCTTCCACTTGACCAAATATTGGAGTTTCCGTCTGGAAACACGAGAATCCAAGATCTTCTCCACAACATACTCCAATTCTCCCTCCACCAGCACCGGAGCAGGAGGCTCAAGCGAAGGAACAACAGGTACCTCATACTTCCGCAACAACGACCGATGGAACACATTATGAATAGCAAACGATGCCGGGAGATCCAAACGAAACGACACAGGGTTAAGAATTTCCAAGATCCTATAGGGACCGATGAACCGAGGCTTGAACTTAGGAGAAGAGACCTTCATAGGAACAAAACGAGAAGACAACCACACCAAGTCCCCAACACGAAGTCGAGGACCCACGCGGCGACGGCGATTAGCAAACTGCTGAGCTCTCTCCTGGGACAACTTCAAATTGTCCACCACATGACTCCAAATCTGATGCAACCTATCCACCATCATGTCCACTCCAGGACAATCAGAAGGCTCCACCTGACCAGAGGAAAAACGAGGATGAAACCCCGAATTACAAAAGAAAGGAGAAACCAAGGTAGCAGAACTAGCCCGATTATTAAGGGCAAATTCGGCAAGCGGCAAAAAGGTAACCCAGTCATCTTGATCAGCAGAAACAAAACACCTTAAATAAGTTTCCAAGGTCTGATTAGTTCGTTCCGTCTGGCCATTCGTCTGAGGATGGAATGCAGACGAAAAGGACAAATCAATGCCCATCTTAGCACAGAACGTCCGCCAAAATCTAGACACAAACTGGGATCCCCTGTCAGAAACGATGTTCTCCGGAATCCCATGCAAACGAACCACGTTCTGAAAAAACAGAGGGACCAACTCAGAGGAGGAAGGTAACTTAGGCAAGGGTACCAGATGAACCATCTTAGAAAAGCGGTCACACACAACCCAGATGACGGACATTTTTTGAGAGACAGGGAGATCCGAAATAAAGTCCATGGAAATTTGCGTCCAAGGCCTCTTCGGGATAGGCAAAGGTGACAACAATCCACTGGCCCGAGAACAGCAAGGCTTAGCCCGAGCGCAAACTTCACAAGTCTGCACAAAAGAACGCACATCCCTCGACAAGGAAGGCCACCAAAAAGACCTGGCCACCAAGTCTCTAGTACCAAATATTCCAGGATGACCTGCCAACGCAGAAGAATGGACCTCGGAGATGACTCTACTGGTCCAATTATCCGGAACAAACAGTCTTTCAGGCGGACAACGATCAGGTTTATCCGCCTGAAACTCCTGCAAAGCACGTCGCAAGTCTGGGGAGACAGCCGACAAAATCACCCCATCCCTAAGGATACCAGTGGGCTCAGAATTTCCAGGGAAGTCAGGCACAAAACTCCTAGAAAGAGCATCCGCCTTCACATTCTTTGAACCTGGCAGGTATGAAACCACAAAATCGAAACGGGAGAAAAACAGTGACCAACGAGCCTGTCTAGGATTCAGACGCTTGGCAGACTCAAGGTAAATCAGATTTTTGTGATCAGTCAAGACCACCACACGATGTCTAGCACCCTCAAGCCAATGACGCCACTCCTCAAATGCCCACTTCATGGCCAAAAGCTCCCGATTACCAACATCATAATTCCGCTCAGTGGGCGAAAACTTTCTAGAAATGAACGCACATGGCTTCATCACTGAGCAATCGGAGCTTCTCTGTGACAAAACCGCCCCCGCTCCAATCTCGAAGGCATCAACCTCAACCTGAAAAGGAAGCGAAACATCTGGCTGACGCAACACAGGAGCAGAAGAAAACCAGCGCTTAAGTTCCTGAAAGGCCTCCACAGCCGCAGGAGACCAATCAGCAACATCAGCACCCTTCTTAGTCAAATCCGTCAAAGGCTTAACAACACTAGAAAAATTAGTTATGAAACGACGATAAAAATTAGCAAAGCCCAAGAACTTCTGTAGACTCTTAAGAGATGTAGGCTGCGTCCAGTCACAAATAGCCTGAACCTTGACGGGATCCATCTCAATAGTAGAAGGGGAAAAAATATACCCCAAAAAAGAAATCTTCTGGACTCCAAAGAGACACTTTGAACCTTTTACAAACAAAGAATTGGCCCGCAGGACCTGAAACACCTTCCTGACCTGCTGAACATGGGACTCCTAGTCATCCGAAAAAACCAAAACATCATCCAAATACACAATCATAAATTTATCCAGATATTCACGGAAAATATCGTGCATAAAGGACTGGAAGACAGAAGGAGCATTAGAAAGTCCAAAAGGCATCACCAAATACTCAAAATGGCCCTCAGGCGTATTAAATGCGGTTTTCCACTCATCACCCTGCTTTATCCGCACAAGATTATACGCACCCCGAAGATCAATCTTAGTGAACCATTTAGCCCCCTTAATGCGAGCGAACAAATCAGTCAACAATGGCAAAGGATACTGATATTTAACTGTAATCTTATTCAAAAGACGGTAATCTATACAAGGCCTCAAGGAACCATCTTTTTTGGCCACAAAAAAAAAACCTGCTCCCAAAGGGGACGAAGATGGACGGATATGTCCCTTTTCCAAGGACTCCTTAACATAATCCCGCATAGCAGTATGCTCTGGCACTGACAGATTGAACAAACGACCTTTAGGAAATTTACTGCCAGGAATCAAATCTATAGCACAATCGCAATCCCTGTGAGGAGGAAGCGAATTGAGCTTAGGCTCCTCAAAAACATCCCGATAATCAGACAAAAATACCGGAACCTCAGAAGGAGTAGATGAAGCGATAGAAATCGGAGGTGCATCATCATGAACCCCCTGACATCCCCAGCTTAACACAGACATCGTTTTCCAGTCCAAGACTGGGTTATGAGTTTGTAACCATGGCAGACCAAGCACTAAGACATCATGTGAATTATACAGTACCAGGAAGCGAATCACCTCCTGATGAACGGGAGTCATACGCATGGTCACTTGTGTCCAGTACTGAGGTTTATTCATAGCCAAGGGTGTAGAGTCAATTCCTTTCAAAGGAATAGGGACTTCCAGAGGCTCCAGAGTAAACCCACAGCGGTTGGCAAATGACCAATCCATAAGACTCAGGGCAGCGCCTGAATCTACATAGGCATTGACGGAAATGGCTGATAATGAACAAATCAGAGTCACAGACAGAATGAACTTAGACTGTAAAGTACTAATGGCAACAGACTTATCAACCTTTTTTGTGCATTTAGAGCATGCTGATATAACATGAGCTGAATCACCACAATAAAAACACAACCCATTTTTCCGCCTATAGTTTTGCCGTTCACTTCTGGACTGAATTCTATCACATTGCATTGTCTCAGGTGCCTGTTCAGAAGACACCGCCAAATGGTGCACAGGTATGCGCTCCCGTAAACGCCGATCAATCTGAATAGCCATAGTCATAGACTCATTCAGACCTGTAGGCGCAGGGAACCCCACCATGACATCTTTAATGGCCTCAGAAAGGCCATCTCTGAATCTTGCAGCCAGGGCACACTCATTCCACTGAGTAAGCACCGACCATTTCCGAAATTTCTGACAATATATTTCTGCTTCATCTTGCCCCTGAGAGAGAGCCAATAAAGCTTTTTCAGCCTGAATCTCTAGGTTAGGTTCCTCATAGAGCAAACCCAATGCCAGAAAAAACGCATCCACATTGAGCAACGCAGGATCCCCTGGTGCCAATGCAAATGCCCAATTCTGAGGGCCACCCCGCAGGAAAGATATAACAATCTTGACTTGCTGAGCAGGGTCTCCAGAAGAGCGATATTTCAAAGAAAGAAACAACTTGCAATTGTTCCTAAAATTCAGAAAACTAGATCTATCTCCAGAAAAAAACTCTGGGATAGGAATTCTAGGTTCAGACATAGGAGCATGTACAACAAAATCTTGTATATTTTGAACCTTAGCAGCAAGATTATTCAGGCTGGAAGCCAAACTCTGGACGTCCATGATAAACAGCTGAGGTCAGAGCCATTCAAGGATTAAGAGGAGGTAAGACGCAGCCAGGCTGCAATTAAGGCTATGCAGCAAACTCTGAGGGGAAAAAAAAAAAAAAACTTCCTCAGACTACTTTTCCTCCTACTTCAGCCAATACGATTACCACTTTTTGGCCGGCTATACGGTCATGATCTCAATGGCAGGGGATCACAAAAGGACAAGCACAAAAAACAAAACAAGCTCTAGGGTGATGGAAACTGTGCTGACCGCGATCCTGAACCTCAACACACAACTAGCTGTAGCCGGGGAACGTGCCTACGATGATTCCTAGACGTCTTGCGCCAGCCGAAGAACTAACTTTCCCTATTAGAAGAAACACAGACCTCTCTTGCCTCCAGAGAAACACCCCACAGAAATAGCAGCCCCCCACATGTAATGACGGTGAAATGAGAGGAAAGCACATACGTAGTTATGAAAACAGATTCAGCAAAATGAGGCCCGCTAAAACTAGATAGCAGAGGATACAAAAGTAAACTGCGCGGTCAGCGAAAAACCCTACAAAAAACCATCCTGAAATTACTTGAACTCATGTTCCAACTCATGGAACATGAGGAGTAATATCAGCCCACTAGAGCAACCAGCAAAAAGGAATCACATATCTGCAAGCTGGACTAAGACAAAAATTAAGCAAAACTTGGAACAGGAAAATCAAAAACTTAGCTTGTCCTGAAGAATACAGAAGCGGAAGCAGAGGTAACAAGACACACTGATTACATTGATAGCCGGCGAGGAAATGACAAGAAAGCCAGGTTAAATAGGAAACTCCCATATCCTGATAGAACAGGTGGACACCAGAGACCGCAGAGAACACAAGTCACCCAGTACCATCTGTAACCACCAGAGGGAGCCCAAAAACAGAATCCGTGTATGAAGCAAGGAGAAACCTAATAAATAAATCTAAAACATAACCTTTAATAGTATCCTTTAAAATGATTTTTTATGGACAAAACAGTGAAGAAGGTGCATATAGTGCTCAAAATAACCAGTGCTCAATAAAATAATGGTTTCATCTCACCACATTAGTCGTTTCGCGGGAGCATCCTCATGTATGTTCTAGGGGGAGAGGGGAATAAGCAAAAACTATTCTACCCAGTCGTGCCCCTGTGTTGCTCCCGCCCTGACAAGGGCAGTCCCCAAGTCAGGCTAAGTTGTTGTACCCACCACAACCAAGTTAAATTCCCTACGCGTTTCCTCTCCCATAGGGGAGACTCATCAGGGGAACAGAAAAACGGGGGTATAAATATAATTTTGTAAGATCGAGCCCCTGCATTGGCAGGTGGCTCCTATGTGTCCAGTGCACCTGACTTTTGGTGTGGACTATGGTAGGGTGAGATGAATAGCGGAACCGCACTCTCTCATATAGTGTCTCCCCCTCTCCACCTAATTGCATGGCGTCTTACCTCATTTCCGGTCGGTCATTATGACCGCTTCGCCTATTGGACATCCCTGGCATTGTATTGCCATGTGGGTGCCTCTCCGGGGTATGGATCGGTCTCCACCGCCATAGTGCATGCGGACATTTACGTAGCACCTAGCTACCAGGCCCATGCTCTCACCGGCCTTCACTTCCGGGTCCGTCTCCATTGCCACTGCGCATGCGGAATCAACACAACCCTTGGGCCCGTGCTCTCGCCGGCCTTCACTTCCGGGTCCGTCTTCATTACCACTGCGCATGCGGACTCAACACAACCATTGGGTCTGTGCTCTCGCCATCCTCCATTTCCGGTTCATACTTCCTAGTATGTCCGCTATTGCGCAATGCCGATCCTAGCCGGGTCTGTCATTTGCCTGCATCACTGTTTCCCTGGTTACCCACATCTATCCGATGTTTTATGCCAGTGCGCATGCGGCCTTTTTGTCCGCTCCTATGCGCTATACAGGCAGGCACTTGAACTCCCCAGTGCCTCTGCTATTAAGCCAGCAGATGTATCAGCAGATATATGTCGATACCCTGTTATAACAACCCGGATCCTCATGCTGGTAATAAAACCGCTTATACCACTGGTTCGTTTCTTGTAAAAGAACAAACTCACTATGCCGACATGCAGATTATATTATTAGATATTATCATGAGAGGAGAAGAGACTAGTCAGATGGAGGCGTGTCCCTCTGATAAAATCCATAAAAAATCCAAAACATCTCCATTTGATACCCAATTTAGTAGGGTCAGAGATATAGATATAGCCATGAGATATGGCAGTGGCTCATATCCTGAAGATCCTGATGGATAATAAACATCCTGTTTTATTGGCTTAAAGCCCCCGAGAAGCAGCGACCTAGATTCCAACCTCTTTAAAAACAGCAGCAATAAACCCCAATTTCTGGGGGAAAAAAAGGAAATGTATATATATTCCTCATAATTTCAGAGGAAGCAGCTATAGTTCAATTGTTCATTAAGACCCTGCGGATAACAGGTCTGAAGACGAAAAATCCACCTTGATTCTTTTTGAAGCAACATCCTATCAAAGTCACCACCTCTTTTTGGTGGTCTGACTCTCTCGATACCCATAAACTGTATGGCCTTCAGATCCCCATTATGCATTACATTAACATGTCTGGCCACAGGTGTGTCTCTTTTATTCCGAATATCGCCTAGATGCTCTCCTATCCTCCTCCTTAATTCTCTTATGGTTTTGCCTACATAGGCCTTTCCACATTTACACGTAATCCGATAAATGACGCCCTTGGTCCTGCAATTGATAAAGTCCCTGATCTCAAATGACTCATCAACACCTTCAAATCTCTTACCCACTAATATATGTTCACAGGCCATACAATCACCACAGCGATAACAACCACTGATTTTGGCGGGTAACCAGGTTTCTCTAGTCACAGGTGTAACAAAATGGCTGTGTACCAGTCGATTACCAATTGTCTTACTTTTTCTGTACGTGATTAGTGGTCTTTCACCTATAAGGTCTCTTATGTCGTCATCCATCCGAAGGTTGCCCCAATGTTTTTGGACTATTTGCCTGACCATTTGGGCCCCATTGTCGTACGTACAAATAAGTCGGGCTTTTTCATTCGGATTCTTTGTTCTCTTTTTGGGTACCATGAGTTCCCTCCTGTCCTGTTCCTTTGCATGTTTAAATGCTTCCCTTAATATTCGATCAGGGTAGCCTTTGGTCAAAAATCTCTGACGCAAGTCATCCGCCTTACTTTTAAAATCTCTAGTGTTTGAACAATTTCTTTTTAACCGTAGGTACTGACCCTTGGGTATACCTCTCTTAAGGGAATAAGGGTGATGGCTCTCCCACTTTAAAAGAGAATTAGTGGAGGTTGGTTTTCGAAAAATGGTAGTTTCCAATGTATCCCCATTTTTAGATTTAGTGATTAAGACGTCAAGAAATGCCAATCTATTAGGGTCTACTTCATACGTAAGCCTTAGGCCTATCTCATTCTGATTTAGTGAGTCAATAAACTCCTGGAATTCAAACCTGGTGCCCCGCCATAGGATGAAAACATCGTCTATGAATCGGACCCACAGGTCCACCTTACTCGTCAGATGTATAAATCTGTCAGAGAAAACAACGGTGTCCTCCCACCAGCCCAGGAACAAGTTGGCGTAGCTTGGCGCACATGGATTACACATGGCGGTGCCCCTGAGCTGATGGAGGACTTTACCGTCAAAGGTGAAGTAGTTATTCTGCAGGACAAATTCAAGAAGGGAGACTACAAATTCACTATGGGGGGCACACTGGCAACCCCTTGTACCCAGAAAGTGTTTGACACCCAGGATTCCAAAGTTATGTGGAATCGATGAATACAGTGCTTCAATATCAACACTCGCCAGAAGTACCTCTGGTTCTACAGCAATACTGTCCAATTTGTTCAAAAGATCAACTGTATCCCTCAAGTATGATGGCAACGAGCTCACAAAGGGTCTAAGGATCTCATCCAGGTAAGTGCCCACCTTTTGGCTTATGCTCCCAATGCCCGACACAATGGGTCTGCCCTTAAGAGGATGGAGCCCTTTATGCAGTTTTGGAAGTGCATAAAAAGTTGCCATTACTGGGTGTCTCGGAAAAAGGTAGTCATATTCTTCCTGACTAATCAGTTTTTTACTTATAGCCCCATCAAGAATATTTTTCAATTTGTCCTTAGTTATATCCATCTGATTACTCATGACCCGGGTATATGTGGCTGTATCATTCAACAGAGAGAGACACATCTCCCTGTATCCATCTACCGACCGACCGGAAATGAGGTAAGACGCCATGCAATTAGGTGGAGAGGGGGAGACACTATATGAGAGAGTGCGGTTCCGCTATTCATCTCACCCTACCATAGTCCACACCAAAAGTCAGGTGCACTGGACACATAGGAGCCACCTGCCAATGCAGGGGCTCGATCTTACAAAATTATATTTATACCCCCGTTTTTCTGTTCCCCTGATGAGTCTCCCCTATGGGAGAGGAAACGCGTAGGGAATTTAACTTGGTTGTGGTGGGTACAACAACTTAGCCTGACTTGGGGACTGCCCTTGTCAGGGCGGGAGCAACACAGGGGCACGACTGGGTAGAATAGTTTTTGCTTATTCCCCTCTCCCCCTAGAACATACATGAGGATGCTCCCGCAAAACGACTAATGTGGTGAGATAAAACCATTTTTTTATTGAGCACTGGTTATTTTGAGCACTATATGCACCTTCTTCACTGTTTTGTCCATAAAAAATCATTTTAAAGGATACTATTAAAGGTTATGTTTTAGATTTATTTATTAGGTTTCTCCTTGCTTCATACACACTCTCTATCAGAGGACCTTATAGGGGTACCACATGTGGATACACCTTATCATTTGGCTACTGTTCTTCCAAAAACAGAATCCACAACATACAAGCAACCTGAAATTTCTGCACTTTGATTTCGCTCGGTGACGAAGAAAGCGACATTCCCTGGTCCTCCTGTCTGGCATCTACTTTGTGGGATACTCCTGTTTCAGGGTCCAATTCCTCCCCACCAGGTCGGCAGCAGTCTCTAGAAAATACATCCATACTTCAAGCAGAAGTTGGGCCTCAGTTTGCATAACCGTATCAGGTGAGCAAATTCCCATAGATACTCACCTTCTCAACTGATTATGTCTCACTACGCTTAGATAGCGCCACATTTTTCTACTTTAGGAACTTCAACACTGTTCATTAACAGCCTTTCGTAAGGATAAGTCAACTTTCTATTAAAAGTTGTGGTCAACCCCTTTAAATCAGGTCTCTGTCTAAATCAATTGAAAACTTCTTTTTGTTTGTAGCAATTTAGATGTAGACCTGAGATTTTGCTTTGGATCCTTTGAACTTGCTGTAAAATCAAATTATATTTTAGGTTTAGCTTCCAGACAATTTCATAATTCTTAGTTCCTTCAGCTAAAGTATTGGAAGATTACGGTAAGTTAGATTTTTTCTTTTGCAAGCTGCATTTTGCATTTAAAATGCCAATTGAAGTGGGTTTCTAGAACAAATCCACTTTGAACCAAACTTTTAGTGACTGTTTTCAAGAAACTAGGAAACTAACTCTGATGCGTTAAAATCAGAAATGAAGATCAAAATAAAAGAGCATATGGCTCCTGGAAATATTCTACAGATCATATTCATCCTTACAAAGCACATTTAAGGCTAGGACAAGTATAAAGCAGTTTGGCACAATTTATAGACTAGAAATACTTTTTCAATTCCAATCCTAGTCATTGATTGAAATAAATAAGTATCAATAATAATTATCTTCTGTGACCTTAGAATGAATGTTGGAAGGCAAGGTTTTCTTTCATTTTGTGATCACTGTGTTTGATTTTATTCCCTGTGTTTTGGAGACCTTTCTCTTTTCTTTGAAGCTTACAAAAGCTTGATGGTCTCTTTAAGTGACCTTTCAATGGTGCCTTTATGCCTGTTGATTATATAAGGTCAAAATATGCTCCTTTTTCTACTAATTTTAAAAAGTTAAAAACTTTTATAATAAAAAACCACCCTGGAAAACTATTTTTTTTTTCATTCAAAATACAGCTAAACTAAAGTTAAAGGCGTTTTCCAGGACAGACAGGCAGACTACTTGCCTGTTCTGTCTGGCGATGGCAGAGATTGGACATGGACCGCTCCTGCTGGCAATTCTACTGCTTCATGTGAAGAGAGCAGCTTTTTCCTCTTCTGGGCTTCTCTGTCAATGCTGCGTGACTGCTTACGACTACATTATATTGGTTGACACAAGGGTCCTGCCTATTTGGCCTTTAATAGCTCTAGATGGTTTTCTCCTTATACAACCTATGAGGGATTGTCTGTGTTGGCAGACAATGATGCTGAGAAATTAGTAATTATACTGAATATGTAATTGGTAATAACTAGAGATGACTGAATCTTGAGAATTTAAGATTTTGTCAAGTTTGCCGATTTTTCCCAAAATCTTGCGCAAGGGTCAAGTTCGAATTCATCTGCCTAAGCCTGTGGTGTACGAAAACCCAACTGACCATGCAATTTATAAACTAAAAACATGGGCTCTTGAACTTGATGACGGCCATATGTTCTTATGGCAATGACACTATCTGTGTGTCTTATCAAACTGGATCAAGTTGGATGAACACCTAGGTGGGCTGCGCTGCTGGAAAAGGAATGAGGAAAAGGCTTTTTATTCACAACATATTTCAAAGCCATACCAGAGTCTTTTTCAAGTGAAAGACCAAATGTCACTTGAAAAAGTTGTTGCTACGGCGTGAATAATTGTGAATAACAAACCTTTTCCTCATCATCATTTTTGAAGAATTTATTTATTCCACCAGCACAGCCCTCCTACATGTTCATCCAACTGGATCCAATATCTCCTAAAGGATTTATCCATCAGCCACGGGGCAGTAGCAATTGTTTTTCTTCATGCCTACATAGCAGTTGTTAACCCCTCTGTGACCTTAGACGTACTATCCCATCGAGGTGCCCTGGGCCTATCTGACCCTGGACGGGATAGTACGTCATAGCGATTGGCAGCGCTCACGGGGGGAGCGCCGCCGATCGCGGCCGGGTGTCAGCTGCTTATCGCAGCTGACATCCGGCACTATGTGCCAGGAGCGGTCACGGACCGCCCCCGGCACATTAACCCCCGGCACACCGCGATCAAAGATGATCGCGATGTGCCGGCGGTGCAGGGAAGCACCGCGCAGGGAGGGGGCTCCCTGCAGGCTTCCCTAAGCCCCCCGCAGCAACGCGATGTGATCGCGTTGCTGCGAGGGTCTTACCTCCTTCCCTCCCTGCTCCAGGCCCGGATCCAAGATGGCTGCGGATCCGAGTCCTGCAGGGAGGGAGGTGGCTTCACAGCGCCTGCTCAGAGCAGGCACTGTGAAGGCTGCAGCGCTGCATGTCAGATCAGTGATCTGACAGAGTGCTGTGCAAACTGTCAGATCACTGATCTGTGATGTCCCCCCATGGGACAAAGTAAAAAAGTAAAAAAAAAAATTTTCAAATGTGTAAAAAAAAAAAAAAAAAAAATATTCCTAAATAATGGAAAAAAAAAAAAATATTATTCCCATAAATACATTTCTTCATCTAAATAAAAAAAAAAAACAATAAAAGTGCACATATTTAGTATCGCCGCGTCCGTAACGACCCGACCTATAAAACTGGCCCACTAGTTAACCCCTTCAGTAAACACCGTAAGAAAAAAAAAAAAAAAAACGAGGCAAAAAACAACGCTTTATTATCATAACGCCGAACAAAAAGTGGAATAACACGCGATCAAAAAGACAGATATAAATAACCATGGTACCGCTGAAAATGTCATCTTGTCCCGCAAAAAATGAACCGCCATACAACATCATCACCAAAAAAATAAAAAAGTTATAGTCCTGAGAATAAAGCGATGCAAAAATAATTATTTTTTCTGTAAAATAGTTTTTATCGTATAAAAGCGCCAAAACATAAAAAAATGATATAAATGAGGTGTCGATGTAATCGTACTGACCCGAAGAATAAAACTGCTTAATCAATTTTACCAAACGCGGAACGGTATAAACGCCTCCCCCAAAAGAAATTCATGAATAGCTGGTTTTTGGTCATTCTTCCTCCCAAAAATCGGAATAAAAAGCGATCAAAAAATGTCACGTGCCTGAAAATGTTACCAATAAAAATGTCAACTCGTCCCACAAAAAACAAGACCTCACATGACTCTGTGGACCAAAATATGGAAAAATTATAGCTCTCAAAATGTGGTAACGCAAAAAATATTTTTTGCAATAAAAAGCGTCTTTCAGTGTGTGACGGCTGCCAATCATAAAAATCCGCTAAAAAACTCGCTATAAAAGTAAATCAAACCCCCCTTCATCACCCCCTTAGTTAGGGAAACATAAAAAAATTTAAAAAATGTATTTATTTCCATTTTCCTATTAGGGTTAGGGCTAGGGTTAGGGTTAGGATTAGGGCTAGGGTTAGGGTTGGGGCTAGGGTTGGGGCTAAGGTTAGGGTTAGGGCTAGGGTTAGGGCTAGGATTATGGCTAAGGATAGGGCTAGGGTTAGGGTTACGGTTAGGGCTAGGGTTAGGGCTAGGGTTGGGGCTACATTTAGGGTTGGGGCTAAAGTTAGGGTTAGGGCTTAGATTACATTTACAGTTGGGAATAGGGTTGGGATTAGGGTTAGGGGTGTGTCAGGGTTAGAGGTGTGGTTAGGGTTACCGTTGGAATTAGGGTTACGGGTGTGTTTGGATTAGGGTTTCAGTTATAATTGGGGGGTTTCCACTGTTTAGGCACATCAGGGGCTCTCGAAACACGACATGGCGTCCGATCTCAATTCCAGCCAATTCTGCATTGAAAAAGTAAAACAGTGCTCCTTCCCTTTCGAGCTCTCCCGTGTGCTCAAACAGGGGTTTACCCCAACATATGGGGTATCAGCCTACTCAGGACAAATAGGACAACAACTTTTGGGGTCCAATTTCTCCTGTTACCCTTGGGAAAATACAAAACTGGGGGCTAAAAAATAATTTTTGTGGGAAAACAAAAAGATTTTTTATTTTCACGGCTCTGCGTTATAAACTGTAGTGAAACACTTGGGGGTTCAAAGTTCTCACAACACATCTAGATAAGTTTGTGGGGGGTCTAGTTTCCAATATGGGGTCACTTGTGGGGGGTTTCTACTGTTTAGGTACATTAGGGGCTCTGCAAACGCAATGTGACGCCTGCAGACCAATCCATCTAAGTCTGCATTCCAAATGATGCTCCTTCCCTTCCGAGCCCTCCCATGCGCCCAAACGGTGGTTACCCCCCACATATCGGGTATCAGCGTACTCAGGACAAATTGGACAACAACATTTAGGGTCCAATTTCTCCTGCTACCCTTGGAAAAATACAAAACTGGGGGCTAAAATATAATTTTTGTGGGAAAAAAATTGTTTTATTTTTATGGCTCTGCATTATAAACTTCTGTGAAGCCCTTGGTGGGTCAAAGTGCTCACCACACATCCAGATAAGTTCCTTAGGGGGTCTACTTTCCAAAATGTTGTCACTTGTGGGGGGTTTCAATGTTTAGGCACATCAGTGGCTCTCCAAATGCAACATGGCATCCCATCTCAATTCCTGTCAATTTTGGCATGAAAAGTCAAACGGTGCTCCTTCCCTTCCGAGCTCTACCATGTGCCCAAACAGTGGTTTACCCCCACATATGGGGTATCAGTGTACTCAGGACAAATTGTACAACTTTTGAGGTCCAATTTCTTCTCTTACCCTTCGGAAAATAAAAAATTGGGGGCAAAAAGATAATTTTTGTGAAAAAATATGATTTTTTATTTTTACGGTTCTGCATTATAAACTTCTGTGAAGCACTTGGTGGGTCAAAGTGCTCAGCACACCTCTAGATAAGTTCCTTAGGGGGTCTACTTTCCAAAATGGTGTCACTTGTTGGGGGTTTCAATGTTTAGGCACATCAGTGGCTCTCCAAACTCAACATGGTGTCCCATCTCAATTCCTGTCAATTTTGCATTGAAAAGTCAAATTGCCCTCCTTCGCTTCCAAGCTCTGTCATGCACCCAAACAGTGGTTTACCCCCACATATGGGGTATCGGCGTACTCAGGACAAATTGTACAACAACTTTTGGGGTCCATTTTCTCCTGTTACCCTTGGTAAAATAAATCAAATTGGAGCTGAAGTAAATTTTTTGTGAAAAAAAGTTAAATGTTCATTTTTATTTAAACATTCCAAAAATTCCTATGAAACACCTGAAGGGTTAATAAACTTCTTGAATGTGGTTTTGAGCACCTTGAGGGGTGCAGTTTTTAGAATGGTGTCACACTTGGGTATTTTCTATCATATAGACCCCTCAAAATGACTTCAAATGAGATGTGGTCCCTAAAAAAAAAATGGTGTTGTAAAAATGAGAAATTGCTGGTCAACTTTTAACCCTTATAACTCCCTAACAACAACAAAATTTTGGTTCCAAAATTATGCTGATGTAAAGTAGACATGTGGGAAATGTTACTTATTAAGTATTTTGTGTGACATATCTCTGTGATTTAATTGCATAAAAATTCAAAGTTTGAAAATTGCAAAATTTTTGCCAAATTTCCGTTTTTTTCACAAATAAACGCAGGTACTATCAAAGAAATTTTACCACTATCATGAAGTACAATATGTCACGAGAAAACAGTGTCAGAATCACCAGGATCCGTTGAAGCGTTACAGAGTTATAACCTCATAAAGGGACAGTAGTCAGAATTGTAAAAATTGGCCTGGTCATTGACGTGCAAACCACCCTTGGGGGTAAAGGGGTTAAAGAGAGGCCTCAAAGGCAAGGTATACATGAAAAAAATGGCCATACGTAATTTTATTCAAAATAATAATATACCATCACCGCCACATGTGTAGACTGCCGTTTTTAGGCTGGGGGCTATATTAATGGCCCCTTACCAGCCTGAGAATACCCGCCCCCACCTGTGAGCTTTAGAATGGCTGGTTGTCAAAAATGGGGGGACCCCCACACCGGTAAACTCTTATGGCAACGCAGTGATACACTGTGGGAGCGATTACCTATTGTCAGTGTATCACCGTCGGCCGGGTAGAGGCAGTCAGTGACTGTTCTACACGTGAGATTGCTGTGGGACACTTGGTATTAAATGGACTATGCCGGACAGGATAGTATTATATGTTGGTTTATTATTTTATTTTTGTTGCAGGATATGAGGGGTCAGGGATTACTCATTCAGTAAGTATGGTAAATTAAGATTCACTAAAGGAGTCTGATTATTTCAAATAAAGGACTTTATTCTGGCCATGTCTTTATTCACCATGTAACTATAGGATTAGTAATGGATAGGTGTCTTATAGACGCCTCTCCAATACTAAGCCGTGGGCTTGATATCACCTGACAATACAAAGGTGACATCAACCCCACAAATATGAACCCCACTTGCCCTCACTACAGGGCAAGTGGGAAGAGCAAAAGTGCCAGAATTGGTGCATCAATAAGTTGCGCTATTTCTGAGACGGCTGATAGCTGATGATTTTAGCCTGGGGGATGCCAATATCCATGGCCCCTTCCCAGGCTATTAATATCAGCCCACAGCTATCTGCCTAGCCTTTGCTGGTTTGATTTTATACGGTGACCCTATGTCAATTTTTTTCTGAGCTATTATTAATAGCCTGAGAATCTTTGGCTATTGGCGCCTTCCCAGAATATTAACATCTGCCCTCAGCCATTGGCTTTCCCCCTGCTGGTTATTAAAATTATGTGGGAGCTCACACAATTTAAAATAAATAAAAAAATAAACAGATATTGCATTTCATGCAGATTTCTAACAGCTGCTTTTTTGCTACAGCATATGTAGGTCAATTATTTTAATGCTGCTACATAGGCTGGTGTGTCTTTATTTAATATTAATGAGGGTATCTGGCTGAAGAGGTTGAACAAGGAAATTACATCACAATTCTATTTTTTTTTAATAATATATCTTTTTTTAGCTCTATGGATTTACAAAAATGCCTGAAAATCCTAATGAAAATCTGCATCAAAAATGCATAAAATCCGCATAAAAAACGAGTGGAATTTCCACTGCGTTTCTGAGAAGAGATGCAGAAACTGTGGAGAAATTTCCCAAGCAAATCCGAAACGTGCGCACATAGCCTTAGTGTGACTCCAGCCTTAAAGAGATAATCAGTTTGAAAATTGCAATTTTTTTTAGTTTTTGCCAAATTTCTGATATTTTTATAAATAAATCCAAAATATATCAACCTAAATTTACTATTAACAAAGTATAATGTGTCATGATAAAACAATCTGAAAAAAAAAATCACTGGGATATGTTGAAACACTCTAGAGTTATTACCACATAAAGTAACAATGGTCAGAATTGAAAAAAATGGGCTGCTAGGTAAGGGGTTAAATGACTATTTTGTAATTTTTGTTTCTACTTTTAGATTTTCTGCTAAGTAAATTAAATCCTCCCTGTCCAAAAATGACAATATAACAAAAAAATGTTGGTAGGATCAGAGCTTCCAAATGCAGAAACAGCCCACAATCAAAAAATTCAAATAGCGCAGAATATGCAGCAAGTATTGACCACGTCACCAATTATATATATACTAGATGGTGGCCCGATTCTAACACAGCGGGTATTATAGAATATGTATGTAGCTTATTTACGAAGCAGTGTTTAAATCCTGCTGCAATATCGCTGATTGGTCGTGGCCGGCTGGGCGCGACCAATCAGTGAAGTTTGGTTTAAATCGCGCGCCAATTCGTGGCCGGACTGCGCCTGTCGCTGATTGGTCACGGGCGGCTGGCGTGACCAATCAGTGACGCGGGATTACTGTTACAGACAAACAGACCCTTAGACGATTATATATATAGATATGTCTAAAGATGCTATTGACATGAAATTCTCACCAGATGTCAGTAACAACCCATCCAATCCACACAGGGAAAAAAGTCAAAACTGTAGATGTCCATAAATTAAGTTGTATACTTAAAAAGAAATATTCTACCACTCTCCCGCATAAAAAGCCGTAACCAAAAATGCCATGTTGGTAGGTAAATACATACGTAAACTTTTGTTTTTTTAATTTCCCCTCTCTTGGCAAAAAAATCTGTAACAAGAAAAAACTACGTCACTAGGTCGGTACGAACTCAGAAAGTAACGTGGCAACAACGAGCAATATTGTTGTAGCATGTATACTTGATAAATTTAACTAAATCAATTATGAATCAAACATCTGTTTTGCATTTTTAATAGCCCCCCTACCCTTTGTAGGGTGGCAGCTTCTTTTCTTACATTTATTAAAGTTTGAGAGCAGAAGGGATAGCAGAGACAGTGGACTGCTCCAAGGAGGAAAAAAAACTACCTCTGATGCAGCAGGACATCCAGCTTGGTAAAGGAGTTACACCGACTCTACAACAACATAGTGGCTGGAAATTACATTTAAAAAAAAAAAAAACTTGCCTACTTTTACAATTAAGAAGCAAATACACAATAAAACATGTCAATGCAAAAGAGAACAAAGCAATTCAGTTAGGTGGGGGATTAATGATTTAGCATAAATAAATGTCTAGAACACATCACGTTGGCTACCTGTAGACAAAACTTGAGGGTGCATAGGAGCACATGAACCCTATGACAACAATATGCCGTAAGCGTCAATGTGGTGGTGGCTGTATGGCATATTTTAAATTTAGGGGGCGATTAGAAAAAAAGACTAAACTAAAAAATTCCCATGTTCGTCTATAGCAACAAGAATACAGCTTTAATTTCTGAAGATGCTCTAGAAAATAGCTGTTGTGGACATCAGTGCAAGTCAAATAGCTAATTACAATTGATGTTTTGGCCTAATATCGCACTAAAAGGTCAAGTGAATAGTGTTAGACATAGTTCCCTACATGAATTAGATTACACAACTTTATTGAGTGTATGATTAATTCTGAAGTCAGATAGACGCTTGTTTAAAAGTGGATTAGTCTAACATGGGCTATTAATTTCTCTGTGGATTGAAGTCCTTGGGTCATAAAGTGATGAATCAAAAAAAGGTGGAAAAAATAAGGTTTCCAGAGATTCAAATTAGAATTAACCTAACAGATGTAGACAAATGATGCAAAAATGCTGCCTCAAAAGTAGGGCTATGTATGTCATGTAACACAAGTATATCGGACACAAATAGGGAGACATGAACTGTTCCTATATCAGGCCTGAACGGCACATTGCCCCCCCGGGCTGCATGCAGATCGCCAAATGGTTTGTTGCGGCCTGCAGAGCTGCCCAGGAGATGCCGGTTCCCTTCTTTTTTTCTTCCCATATTCAAATATATGAAAGAAGTGAATACCTTTGAACACTTGAGGACTGGGACTGGGGCAAAGGACTGTAGTGATGAGCGAGTGTACTCATTGCTCGGTTTTTCCCAAGCACGCTCGGGTGGCCTCTGAGTATTTGTTAGTGTTCGGAGATTTAGTTTTCATCACGGAAGCTAAATGATTTACAGCTATTAGCCTGCTTGATTACATGTGGGGATTTCCTGGCAACCAGGCAATCCTCACATGTAGTCAGCCTGGCTAATAGCTGTAAATCATTCAGCCGCCGCGATGAAAACTAAATCTCCGAGCAGTCATAAATACTCGGAGGTCACCCGAGCGTGCTCAGGAAAACCCGAGCGTGCTCAGGAAAACTCGAGCAACGGGTACACTCGCTCATCACTACTGACGTGCAGAATAATGAGGTCAACACGATGCTGACCTCATCACACTCCTGCTGGCGCCAGTGCTGTACAGGCAGCGGAGATATTGGGCACCGGTAAGTGCCCCATGGTGAAGTCCTGGTAATAGCAAAACCCATCAGCAAAACCCATCTTGCTAGCCCCTCATTTAAAATAACAGGACATTTAATCTTCAGCTTCACCAGTAATGAATTTTGACTTCAAAACTAATACAGTTAATATTATCAATTGTATTTTTTGTGCATTTTTTCTTTTTTGATATGTCACCTGTTAAGGTACTTGGATGCGATTTTTTTTTTTTTGTAATACTGTCTATGTCTCATCAGTGATCAGTGCTGTGGTTTCGATAAGGTTCGCAGTCTGACGATGGCTGATAACTCCCAGTATCTAATTACCATCGTAAAGTATGTACTGAGCACTGAACTCATGTACAATGGTAGTTCTGGTGATGTAGTCATGTACTGATGGTTGTTCTGATGCTGCATTCATATTCTGATAGTGATTCTGGCACTGCAGTCATGCACTGATGGTGGTTCTGGTGATCTAGTCATGTGCAGATGATGGCTCTGGTGCTGCAATCATGTACTGATGATGGTTCTCATGCTGCACTCGTGTACTGATGGTGATTCTGATGCTCCATTCATATACTGTTGGTGGTTCTGATGTTGTATACATGTATAAATCCATAACGTGTTTCATGGCTATAATAAAAATGAAAAATCCCCCAAAATTTGACATTATGTGGAGGATTTGGTGAGTTTCTGCGTAACAACTCTGCTGGCATCGCGGCATGGCCTCTCATCTCTCACACTATCTTACCCACTGCTCCAGGTCATGTTGTGGTTTCTGTTTCTTGCCAGCTCCATATTCTGTGCCTCTGCTCTCTGCATGTTTCCTAGCTGTGTGCATAGGGGGGAGGGCCTGAACTCTCTGGTTCTTATAAGAATCAGGTGCACCTGTCTAATCTGTTCCTGACCAATTACCAAGAGGCCTCCAGTATTTAGTGCAGCTCCACCCAGTGTACTGGGCCTGTGCAATGTGTTAACTCAGTTTGTGTTTTGCTTCTGAGCTGCCAGGCCTTGCTTTGTGTCTTGCCTTCTCTGGAGGCTGTTCTCCTTGCTTTGCCTTGTATCTAGCTTGTCTGCCCTCCAGGAGGCTGAATATCCTGGTCCCTGTGTCTTTGTTCTTGTACCATTACATTGTCTGAACTTTGTCCTATCTCTGTCTTCTTGTCTGTGGTTTCTTTCCCTGCAGTGCCTCTTTGCTCTGCTCTCGGCTCCGCACTCTGCGACCTTGCTTTGTTCTTGTCTCTGCACTCTGTGCCTTTGCTTTGCACTTGGCTCTGCACTCTGTGCCTTCATTCTGCTCTTGGCTCTGCACTTTGTGGTTCTACCCTTGTCTCTCTTGCAGCTTTACCTCTGCTCTGCACTCCTGCGGTTCTGCTCCGTTCTACTCTGCTCTGCTCCTGTTGCTGCAGTAATCTCTCGCTGTAGCTCCTCTTCGCATTCCTTGCGGTTCCGCTCTGCTTAGCTTCTGTTGCTGCGCTATCTCTTGCTGTGCTACTGCTCCTATCCGCAGCCTTGCGGTTCTCTTCCTGTGTGAACAGGTCCCAACCTGTTCCTTCATACTTCATTCCTTCCTGCTTGTTTCCTTACCTTCACCTCCTGTGTGAACAGGTCCCTACCTGTTCCTTCATACACCACACCAAGCAGCCCTGTGTCTCTGCCGTATCTGCCAGCCCTGTGTCTCTGCCGTACCTGCCAGCCCTGTGTCTCTGCCGTATTTGCCAGCCCTGTGAGTCTGCCGTGCCTGCGAGCCCTGTGTCTCTGCCGTTCCTGCCAGTCCTGGGTCTCTGCCAGCTCTGTGTCTCAGCCGTGCCAGCCTACTCGTCTGAGTTTCATCCATGCTCATCTGCTAGTCCTGCCTGATGCCCGCACCAATCCTGGTGTTCCTGTTTCCCAAGTGGGATCAGCAGCCACAGGCAGACACCACCCTGAAGTAGCACCTGGCAGCTGCCTGCTGCACAAGCCTGACCTCACCATCAGAGGCTCCAGTGAAGACCAAGGCAGCTGTCATAAACACGCCACTTCCAGGGTAGTCTGGTTCGTGGCACAGTGGGGCCACAAACCCCCTGAGCTCACGCCCACCAGTCAGGGCGCGAGCGTGACATTCTGCTCCAAAAACTCAGTTAAGTTAACATGAGTTCACATTGATTCTTATGGAGCAGAAACTCTCCAAATCCCCCTCAAATCCTGAAAAATTGGTGCTCGTGATGTATTAATGTAATTACCAGGTTAACATTTTTAGGGGCCCTTGGGATTAGTTCAGCATAGCAATGTGGCCCTTGGCTAAAAAATGTTGTACACCTCTGTCCTATATCATGGTTTTGTGGGTAATATATTTATTTTTATTTTATAGATGTCCCAGCATGAGGCCAAACTGTCTAAGCCAAGGCATAAGGTGCTAAAAAGGCCTCTATTTATGTGTTTGCTTAGAAATTTTGGCTCTTTCAGTGTTGGTCCTAATAATGCTAATAAAACAGATTCCTACTTCTTAGCAAGAAAGGTTCTGTGAATATGGCCATTTAAATTGTTTTAGCAACTGGGTAACCTTAAAACAGAGTTATTATTCCCATAGTCCTAATTTAAGGAGGCTCGTTTTCCTTAGATTTCAATGGTAAAAAAGTAGATCCAGTTGAAATCATTTTTTAGGTTGAGAAAAAGTTTGTGTCTTCACATCTTTTTTTGTCAATGGATTGTTGCTGGATCCGTTCTAATGGATGGATTTTTGGACCTGTGAACATTGTCTTAGAGTGGAGATGTGGGAAGGAGAGATGAACACCACAAAATGTTACTTCTAAAAGAGAGGGGAGTGCTTTCCTGTAACTATAAGGGGAGCTTTATTCTGACTAGAGAGAAGAACTTCATATATAATGCAAAGTTAGGCTTACAGATCCCTGGTTACAGTATGTAAGAAACTCATTTTTAAGCATTAAATTGTTCCTCAAAACAAAAATTTTGAAAATTGGTTTCTCCAAATGTATTGAAATATTCCATCGTAACACTATAAACCAGATGCCAGTGGCTAAAGCTGATTAAGTTAAAATGTTCCGTCTGATTACTTGCATCAAGTAAAATTAACACAAACTACTGATGAAGAATGGGTGCCTGTTTTCTACAGTACCGCAAGGCAACAATTATCAGTTTTAATGTAATCTTTTGGGAGGCTGTTGTAATATGGAAAGGGTTAAGAGAACAAGTAAAGCTCCAGGCCTGCTTGCAGTTTGAATGGAAATTTGAAATGATCAATTACCTATCCACAGATCAGAGGCATAAAGAAAAGAACACATCAATGCAGTCGGAAGAAAACACATGGACATTTATCGGAGAAATCTAGCACCCTCTGTATTCTTCTCTATCGGTTGCCGAACACTGCCCTCTATTGCACACACAATGCATTATCCAGTCACCTGTAAAATTCATGGCGGATTATGAAGAACATGAAGAAAAAAGGATATATCCATCAAGCTGAGAAAGCCAAATAATATGTCCCTGGGGCAAAATGTCAATTAGTATTTTAGTGTAACTACATCGATAAATTACTTAAGGACTAAAAACATGTTTTATTTAATATTAATACACGGAGCACCAGTTAGTAACAGAAAAACAGCAGCACATTACTAAACAGAATAAAATGTACAACGTTCTGCAAAGCAAATTACTGTAGCATCACATTAGTGGTTCAAAAAGGCATACAATATCCAGGAATGAAACCGTGTCTGCAAATTGAGATTCTGGTTTGGCTATTATCCGAAGTCATGTGACAAGGCTCGTTAAAGGATCAACATTGACTTGTAGGATTGCTACCTTCCAATAGGTGGCACTAAAGTTCTAGTTCTCTTCCTCTCTGAATAGACAATTTGCATAATTAGCATATTTCCCAGAGGAGCATTGCGGCTTTAAGTCTCCTCATCTCGGCATGCTTTGCATGTCAATCTCCACAAGGAGAAACGATACTTCTTGAATATCCAGGAATTAAATTTGAGTAACAGAAAGGGTGAAATCTGCTGAAAAAAATGCAGATAGACTGCAAAAATATCTGCAACAAATCTACTACATGTGAACAAACACACTTCCTATTAACACATTACCGCGGGCCACCTACGGTATGACTATACTATGGAAATTCTTACCCTTTTCAGTCAGTCTCTAGCGGAGCTTTTCAATTTTCTAAGTCAAATGTGCAGAATCCTTTGAAAACATTGAATTATTTATATGCCATGGTCACAACTTACCATTGAATCAAGGTATAAGGTTTGTTCTCAATGTTGGCTGTTGCCATACACTGTGTGCAGAATTATTAGCAAGTTGTATTTTAGAGGATTATTTTTATTATTGATAAACGACTATGTTCTCAATCAACCCAAAAGACTCAAATATCAAAGCTTAATATTTTTGGAAGTTGGAGCGGGGTTTTTTAGATTTGGCTATCTTAGGAGGATATCTGTTTGTGCAGGTAACTATTACTGTGCAGAATTATTAGGCAACTTAATAAAAACCAAATATATTCCCATCTCACTTGTGTATTTTCATCAGGTAAACCAATACAACCGCATAAAATTTAGAAATAAACATTTCTGACATGCAAAAACAAAACCCCAAAAAATTAGTGACCAATATAGCTACCTTTCTTTATGATGACACTCAACAGCCTTCCATCCATACATTCTGTCAGTTGCTTGATCTGTTTACGATCAACATTGCGTGCAGCAGCCACCACAGCCTCCCACCAGACACTGTTCCGAGAGGTGGACTGTTTTCCCTCCCTGTAGATCTCACATTTTATGAGGGACCACAGGTTCTCTATGGGGTTCAGATCAGGTGAACAAGGGGGCCATGTTATTATTTTTTTTTCTTTGAGAACTTTACTGGCCAGCCACGGTGTGTAGTTGGAGGCATGTGATGGAGCATTGTCCTGCATGAAAATCATGTTTTTCTTGAACGATAATTTCTTCAAGCAGTGGTACAGGAAGAATTCGGTGTCTTCTAGAAACTAGCAGTAGGTCTGGGAGTTGAGCTTCACTCCATCCTCAACCTGAAAAGATCCCACAAGTTCATCTTTGATGATACCAGCCCATACCAGTACCCCACCTCCACCTTGCTGGCGTCTGAGTCGGAGTGGAGCTATCTGCCCTTTACGGATCCAGCCTCTGGCCCATCAAGAGTCACTCATTTCACCAGTCCATAAAACCTTTGAAAAGTCAGTCTTAAGATATTTCTTGGCCCAGTCTTGACATTTTATCTTATGTTTCTTGTTCAAAGGTGGTCGTTTTTCAGCCTTCCTTACCTTGGCCATGTCCCTGAGTATCGCACACCTTGTGCTTTTTTGTTACCCCAGTAACGTTGCAGCTCTGAAATATGGCAAAACTGGAGGCAAATGGCATCTTGGCAGCTTCACGCTTGATTTTCCTCAATTCATGATGACAGCTAACAAGTCCGTGGATAATATAAAGTAGTCCAGACGAGCAGAGCCCATACGCAGTGGCTGTATGGCTTTACAAAAAAAGGCAGACCAGTGTGCTGTCTGCCGGCAAGAAGACTTGTTAGCTGTCTTTTGGCCATTTGGCCATTAAGAACTCCCCTGATGAATCTCCGCGATTGGAGAAGAAACGCGTAGGGAGGAGTTATTTTCATCTACATCTAACACTTATTGGAGGGTGTCCGTAGTGGGACTGATCTGGGCCTGTCCTTGTAAGGACAGGAGTCATTGCTGGGGCACGACAGGGGCTTAGGAAACAGGTCCCCCGCTTCCATTTCTTCATCCCACAACTATTGGACCCTCCCAGGGATCCTGCATCATTGGCATGGGGACCCTTTGTCCATGATTGGTGAGATCAAACCATTTTTTATATGAGCACAGTTTTCGGCGTGAGCACTTATTTATTTTCTTTTGTACTGTTTTGTCCACTCTTTTAATATTATTAGTAAAAGTTATGTTTTATTCTATTGGGTTATGCTCTTCTAGCTGTTTCCACCATGTCACAGCTAAGGAAATGCTCAATTGGTTTCAGTGAAAGAAAATAAAGCTGCTAGACTGGCCCATCCAATCACCTGACCTAAATCCAATGGAAAATTATGGAAGAAACTAAACTAAACTAAACTAAAGCTCAGAGTTCATAGAAGGAGTCCATGGAACCTTCAGGCAGAGCCGTATTTGCCACTAGGCACTTGAGGGCACGTGCATAGGGCACCAGGATGCGGGGGGCGACCCCTGAGCAAGGTTTTTTTTAGTCTTTGTTGCCATGGAAAGAGCGGTCCCAGAAGCAGGATGATCCGCCCTCATCTCAGTGGTGCTGGAGGACCGGGCGCCTCTCGCTGGTGGCTACAGGGATAGAGCGGCTGTGCCAGGGGCAGAACTCTCTGCTTTTCGCATGACTAACGTGACGAGAGGAGCGGGCAGAGGAGGAAGAGAAAAATGGCGGCGGTGTCCCAGCATCTGCTGCCACTCCCACTGCTAGTAACTAGAGGACACAGGAGATGTTTGAAGTACCTTGCTCAGTACTTGCTCCCTCCATACTTCGGGGTTGTTATAGAAACATCCCCTCCATGGCCGGCAATTACTTGTTGTTATGGCAACACCGCCGTTTCTCTCCCTCCTGATTGCCCCAGTACGGAAATTCGCAGCACTCGTGGTATCTCCGTCAGTTCGGACCCCAGCTGCACAAAGGAACCAGACACTCGGGAGGCAGCACCGTGAGTATCGAGCACCCTGCTCCGATCTGTGTAGTGACCAGGGGGCAAGTGCTGCTGTGCCCTGTGCTCCATATGCTACTGTACCTTGTGCTACTGTGCCTCCTACACTACTGTACCCTGTTCCCCATGTGCTGCTGTGCCCCCTACACTACTGTACCCTGTGCCCCCTAAACTAATGTACCCTGTGCTGCTGTACCCCTACAGTACTGTGCTCCATGTGCTGCTGTATCCTCTCCCTATGCACCTCTGTGCTTTCTGCTTCATGCACTACTGTGTCCCGTGTATTGTGGTGCCCTCTATCCCATGCACTGCTCTGTCTTCTTCCTGCACTGCTGTTCCCCATGTAATGCTTTGCCTTTTGCACTGCAGTGCCCTGTGCCTCCTGTACCCAGTGTATTGTGGTGTCCTGTGTCTCCTTTATGGCTGTACCCCATGTGTTGTGATGTCCTGTGTATTGTGGTGCCTGTGCCTCCTGAACAGCTGTGCCTCATGTATTGAGGTGCCCTGTGCCTCCTGCACTGCTGTGCCCCATGTATTGTGGTGCCCTGTGCCTCCTGCAGTGCTGTGCCCCATGTGTTGTGGTGCCCTGTTCCTCCTGCACTGCTGTGCCCCATGTGTTGTGGTGCCCTGTGCCTCCTGCACTGCTGTTCCCCCTTGTATTGTGGTGCCCTGTGCCTCCTGCATTGCCCCATGGGTTGTGGTGCCTTGTGCCTCCTGCATTGCTGTGCCCCGTGTATTGTGGTGCCCTTTGCCTCCTGCACTGCTGTGCCCCATGTGTTGTGTTGCCCTGTGCCTCCTGCACTGCTGTGCCCCATGTATTTTGGTGCCATGTGCCTCCTGTACTGCTGTGCCCCATGTGTTGTGGTGCCCTGTGCCTCCTGTACAGCTGTTACCCCTTGTATTGTGGTGCCCTGTTCCTCCTGCACTGCTGTGCTCTGTGTATTTTGGTGCCCTGTGCCTCCTGCACTGCTGTGCCCTGTGCCTCCTGCACTGCTGTGCCTCCTGCACTGCTGTGCCCCATGTGTGGTGGTGCCCTATGCCTCCTGCACTGCTGTGCCCCATGTATTGTGGTGCCCTGTGCCTCCTGCACTGTTGTGCCCCATGTGTGGTGGTGCCCTGTGCCTCCTGTAGTGCTGTGCCCCGTGTATTGTGGTGCCCTGTGCCTCCTACACTCCTGTGCCCCATGTAGGGTGGTGCCCTGTGCCTCCTGTAGTGCTGTGCCCCGTGCCTCCTGCATTGCTGTGCCCCATGTATTGTGGTGCCCTGTGCCCCATGTGTGGTGGTGCCCTGTGCCTCCTGCACTGTTGTGCCCAGTGTATTGTGGTTCCCTGTGTCTTCTGCACTGCAGTGCCCCGTGCTCTTGTCCTAGGATCCTCACTATAGCATAAAGCGATGTATAATAATATTATTACTGCTCTTCTCACTATTCCATCGCTCCTCTGCTCCGTGTACCCACTTAGAATTATAGAATCATAGAATGATAGAGTTGGAAGTGACCTCCTGGGTCATCTGGTCCAACCTCCTTCTCAATGCAGGAGTCACTACATCATCCCAGACAGATGTCTGTCCAGCCTCTGTTTGAAGACTTCCATTGAAGGAAGTCACTTGTCACTGTGAGCTCTGCTACTTATCACCAGCAGTGATTCCAAATCATTACTTGCTAACTCAGGAAATCCCTAGTTTCATCTGTGGGACATCAAATAATTTATCAATAGAGTCATATGTCATACACATGGGGGTGTGGGTCACTGGTGTCATAAATCTGTGTGGACAGGTCTTGCACTGTATGATCGCTGTCACTGTGGTGTGAGATAAGCAGGTTCCAGACAACTCTCTTCATTGGCGGATCCCACTGAGATTGGCCGGCACTGATAGTGTGGTGTCTGTGGACAGATTGACGTTCTTTCAGCAGAAAAGACCAAGTATGGATTGTGATGTACTTAAACTTCAAAATCCATAATGAATCTGCAGCACAATCCGCGTTATTTACATTCAGATTTGTTGCAGATTTTAGTCTATGCATGGCAAATAGTGAATTCCACAGTGAGAAAGCACACCTCAGTTTAGGAAAGTCCTATCCATGATGGCACCATAATATAGTGTGGACAATATCCGCACTGTGTGTACATACTCTAATACAGGGATCAAAAACCTGCAGCACTCCAGCTGTTGCATGTTGGGGCTTCTGAGGAGCTGTAGTTTGGCAATGGCTGGAGGGTTGAATGCTACTTGCCCCTGCCCCAATGAGTGTAACCTGGCATTAGTGCCGTATTTGTCACTAGGCATTTGAGGGCACGTGCCTAGGACACCAGGATGCGGGAGGGGTGGGGCTGCGCACTGCGGCACCTGAGCAAGGTTTTTTTATGCGGAAAAACTGCCAGATCTCGCCGCGAATGGCAAAAATCACTGATTTGAAAGTAGCGTAAGTCACTGCCGACAGTGTCTGCATTAGTCATATTCACCAATGGGGGAGGCAGCACGAAAAGTGCCTAGGGCAGCATAAACTCAAATTCTGAAGGCAGGGCCATATTTAGTGTTTGTGTGGAAGAATAGGACAAAATCACACCTGAGAAATGCATGTGGCTAGTTTCTCCAAACTGGAGGTGTCTTGAAGCGGTCATCACCAACAAAGGCTTTTGGACTAATTATTAATTCAATTTCAGTAAGCGTGATCCATACTTTTTTCCTGTTTCAGTTCTCATTATTACACATAACTTAATTTATGAACATCTATGGTTGGTTTTCTTTGCCGGTGTGGATTGGATGGGTAGTTACAGACATCTAGAGAGAATTTCATGTCAACAGCACATTTAAAAATATATTTACTTGGAATATTGGGGACATGTTTGTATGTGTGTATATATACAGCAGGTGAAATAAGTATTGAACATGTCTGTAAATTTTCTCTGTGCATATTGCGATATTTCTTGTTAAAGGGAACCTGTCACCCCGTTTTTTCAAGAAGAGCTAAAAATAGCGTTAAATAGGGGCAGAGCTGGGCTTTACATTAGTGTATTTTGGAGCCTTTATTCCCCACCTATGCTGCCGAAATACATTTGTAAAGTCGCCGTTTTGGGCTGTCACTCATGCTGGTCAGGTCATATGGGTGTGGTGACAGCGCTGTTTCTCCCCCAGATCTCCGTTGGTGGCGTAGTGTTGTGCGCATGTCCAAGTGGCGTATCCACTGCGCAGCTTCAAGGAAAATAGCGCGATCTGCGCTATTCAGCCGTTTATCGGTGGGCGCGGCCCTCTTTGTGAGGCCGCGCGTGCGCAGATGGTTCTTCTCGGCTTCCCGGGGCTTCAGGAAAATGGCCGCGGAATGCCGCACGTGCGCAGATGGAGATCGCGGCGGCCTTTTTACTGCAGCCGAGATGCGAACTCTGCTTCAGGAAAATGGCACTTTGGATGCATAACATGTGCGCTCTGTCCAAAGTGCTGCCAGCTTTTAAACGCAGGTGACTCTGCACATGTTCATTGAACCGCGTGGAATCACTGCGTCCTATACTTTGGACGGTGATATTTATCTTGCGGAGACAGAGTGTCTCCGCAAGACATATAGACATGCTGCGGTCTAAAAAGACGCACCGCATGTGCGTATACGCAGGGAAGCCGGAGTGGAGATGGGATTTCTTCAAATCCCATCCACCATGCTGTAACATTTGGCCGCTGCGGATGAACGCAGCGTCAAAACCACAGCGTTTACGGACCATGGAAATATATCCTTACAGTCTCCATCGGTGTGCTGTGGTGTCATTTTTTTAATGCACCCCTTTACTTCGATGGGTGAGTTTGGTTATCAAAATGGATCAGAATAGGACATATCTCAGTTTGTTTTTGCATTATAAAAAACACAACAAATGGATCAGTCAGAAGCCTAATAGAATGCTATGAATACATCTGCTTTGAAAAAATAGACAGCATTCGAGTAATGAACACTGATCAGTGAATAGGGCCTTAATGTGTGAAGGTAGGTTAAAAATACTTTGCTAGTAAGCAGACTTCTTGTAGTGGCTAAAAATTCTATTCTGTAGATACAAAAACAGTTTAATGGTTGCTGGGTGGAAATTTCATTTAACACCGATCATTTAATCCCTTCACCCCCAAACTTGTTTTCACCTTCCTGACCAGGCCAAATTTTACAATTCTGACCAGTGTCACTTTATGAGCTAATAACTCTAGCACACTAAAACATATCCCAGTGATTCTTAGACCTTTTCGTGACACAATATATTTCATGTTAGTGGTACATTTTGGTTGACATGATTTGCGTTTATTTATGAAAATAATCAAATTTTACCAAAAAATGTGAAAATTTAGCAATTTTCAAACTATGAATTTTTATGCCCTTAAACTATATAGTTATACCATACAAAATATATAATATACATTTACCACATGTCTACTTTACATCAACATTATTTTGTAAACATATTTTTTGATTAAGAACTTAGAAGTGTTAAAACTTTATCAGTAATTTTTCACTTTTCCAACAAAATTCACAAAATGAATAATTTTAGGGACCACATCACATTTGAAGTGACTTGGATGGGCTTATGTGAAAGAAAATACCCAAAAGTGACAGTATTTTAAAAACTGCACCCCTCAAAGTGCTCAACACCACATTCAAGAAGTTTCTTAACCCTTTAGGTGCTTCACAGGGATTAAAGCAGTGTGGAAGGAATAAATGAACATTTTATTTTTCCCACAAAATAGATTTTTTTGCCCTAAATTTTTCATTTCCACAAGGGAAAAAAGGAGAAAATAGCATATACAATTTGTTGTGCAATTTCTCCCGAATACGCAGATACCCCAAATGTTGTGGAAAACTACTGTTTGGGTACACATCAGGGCTTGGAAGGGGAGCACCATTTGACTTTTGGAGCACAAAATTGGCTGGAACAGTGGATGCCTTGTCACATTTGCAGAGCCCCTGATGTGCCTACATAGTGGACAACCCCACATGTGACCCCATTTTGAAAACTACACCCCTCAAGGAATTTATTCAGATGTGGGGCAAAGACCCTGAACCCACAGAAGCTTCACAGAATTTTATTCTTTTGACCCGTGAAAATAAAAATATAGATTTTCACTCAAAAATACTTTTTTGCCTCACATTTTTAATTTTTAAAAAAGTGATAGGAGAAAATGGACTGTACAATTGTTGTGCAATTTCTGCCGAGTACATCGATACCCTATATGTGGTGGAAAATCACTGTTTGGGTGCTCGGAAGGGAAGGAGCGCTATTTGAATTTTGGAGAGACATTTTTGTTGGAATAGATTGCAATCGCCATGTCAAATTTGAAGAGCCGCTGACATAAAATAGCAGAAACCCCCACAAGTGACCTAATTTTGGAAACTACAATTCATCTAGGGGTGTAGCGAGAATTTTAAACCCTCAGGTAATTCCAAAAATTGTACAACATTGGGGTGAGTAAATGGAAAATTACCATGTTTTCCATTTCCACTAAAATCTTGCTTTGCCTCCAAGTTTTTAATAGTCAGAACAGATAATAGGAGAAAACGAACAATACAATTTGTTACACAATTTCTACGGAGTATGCCAGGAGAATCTCAGAAGGGGGACCATATTGGAGTGCAGATTTTGCTGGAATGCTTTGAGGGTGCCATATCACATTGGCAGAGCCCCTGACAAGCCAGAAATGCAGACCTCCCCATAAGGTGACCCCACTTTACAAACTACACCCCTCAATAAACTGATCTAGGCATGCAGTCAACATATTGACACATGTGCCTCACAGAATTTTATACCATTGTTCGATGAACAAAGAATAATATTTTTACTACTAAAATGTTTTAGCTCCAAGTTTTTATAAAGGCTAATACAAAAAAATTAACCTCTCATTTTGTTGTGCGATTTCTCCTGAGTGCGCCACTGCCCTACATCTAATCAGGAAATACTTTTCAGGCGCAGTGCAAAACTCAGAAGGGAAGAAGCAACATATTATAGTGCAGATTTTGCTGGAATGGTTTGAGGGTGTCATATTACATTGGCAGAGCCCCTGAGGTGCCAGAACAGCAGACCCCATTTTACAAACGACACCTCTCAATGAATTCATTTAAGGGTCCAGTGATCATATTGACGCCACTGTAGTGTCACAGAATTTTACACCATCGGGCAGGGAAGAAAAAATAATTACATTTTTACCACAAAAATTTTGTTTTAGCCCCAGATTTGACATTTTCACACAGGGAAATGGGCAAAACTGGCACCAAAATGTAACACGTTATCTGCTGAATGTGGCAATACCCTATGTGTGGCTGTACAGTACTGCTTAGCCACACCGCAAGACTTGGCAAGGAAGGAGTGCCATTTGCCTCTTGGAGAACACATTTTTGTAGAATAGTTTGCAAACTCCATATACAGAATTCCTTGACCCCATTTTGGAAATTACACCCCTATTCATGTATTCATCTACACGTGTAGTGACAATTTTGACTCCATGGAAGTTTTCCAGAAATAAGCAGCAATTGATGCTGCTGAGTGAAAATTGCAAATCTGCCATTACAGTAGCCAGTACGTTGTAGTGCACAGTACATTGCAGTGCCTAGTACATTACGCCCAGCCTGTGCTTACAGAGATATGCATCCTGTAAGTTAAGCGGACTCATTGCTACCGAACTGCTAAACATGTGGAAGCTAAATATGGTCCAGGCACACTGTGGGGGGGGGTTGGCATTTGGATTTGGGAGCACAGATTTTGATGGATTTCTTTTCAAGAGCAGTCATAGCGCTTTATAAGAGCCTTTGTGCTACCAGTAACATGGAAGCCACTATACTTTTATTGACAGATGAAAGTCCTAAGTGGGGACTTGCTTTATTTGTGGATTCAGTTGCAGCTGTTATTGGGAACATTTTACATAACATTTTGGATCACATTTATCCTGCGCTCTATGCTGAGCATTTACATCAGAGTTTTAATTTAAATATCCAAATGATGTGATCCTAAACTATTTAAATGTGTGTGTAGCTCTTTCAAAGACAAGACAAGCGTACCTTTACATGGTCAGCCCGGAACTCCGTTACTGAGAAATAAGCAGATTTTTTAAAAATATTTTTCTTTAGCTCTGAGGCCTCTGTCACTCCAGATCTATTCCCCGAACAGCTGCCTCCTTTTGCTTGACTGATAGCCTCTATGCTCTGTGACTTAAAGCAATGGAGCCATCAATCAAGCAGGAGGAGGCGGTACTGGGCAGGGAACACCGATTTCTCAGTACGGTAGGAATGGATTCGCCATGTAAATGTATTGATGGATTTGGCTTTGAAAGAGCTACTTGCACATATAAATAGTTGGGGTGAGAACTCCTGCTGATAGATTCCCTTTAGAGATAAACAAAGTCACTAAATGATGTAGAAATTGTCGCTCCATTTTACTTAACAATCTCATCACTCTCACAGGATGGGGCAATGCATCACACAGTGAAAAGCCATGAATTCCCATGTGCAAAATGTATGTCGAGGAGCCTCTAGAGAGTATGGACATTTCAGATTCAGAACTTGAAAAGCCTCTTAATCAGTTCAACTAAATAAAAATCTAAGGGAACCTGTCACCCCGTTTTTTCAATATGAGCTAAAAATAGGGGTAAATAGGGCCTGAGCTGTGCGTTACAATAGTGCCTTTATTGTTCCCAGAATCGCCACCTTTTCTGCCAAAATACCTTACTAAAGTCGCCGTTTTCGCCTGTCAATCACGCTGGTCAAATGGGCGTGGTTAAAACCCTGTTTCGCTCCTCGGCATGTCTGACGTAAGTCGATCTGTGAATCGCACAGATCGCGCTCTTTTTTTGAAGTTATGCAGTGCATTTGGCTCTTGTGTCTGCGCAGTATGCTTTGCCCAACTGCGGGTAAAGCCAAAAACCATTAGTGCGCATGCGCCGGCGCACTATGTCCCGGAAGTATTTTGTTTTGTGATATGGAGACATGTGAAGCTCTACCACCACTGTGAATGTGATGTGGGGACATGTGACTCTATCACCACTGTGGATGTGATGTGGGGACATGTGACGCTATATCACCACTGAGAATGTGATGTGGGGACATGTGACGCTATCACCACTGTGGATGTGATGTGGGGACATGTGACGCTATATCACCACTGTGGATGTGATGTGGTGACATGTGACGCTATCACCACTGTGGATGTGATGTGGACACATGTGACGCTATCACCACTGTGGATGTGATATGGAGACATGTGAAGCTCTGTCACCACTGTGGATGTGATGTGGGGACATGTGACGCTATCACCACTGTGAATGTGATGTGGGGGCATGTGACGCTATCACCACTGTGGATGTGATGTGGGGACATGTGAAGCTCTATCACCACTGTGGATGTATGGACATGTGACGCTCTATCACCACTGTGGATGTGATGTGGAGACATGTGGAGCTCTATCACCACTGTGGATGTGATGTGGGGACATGTGAAGCTCTATCACCACTGTGGATGTGATGTGAGGACATGTGACGCTATCACCACTGTGGATGTGATGTGGGGACATGTGACGCTCTATCACCACTGTAGATGTGATGTGGGGACATGTGACGCTCTATCACCACTGTGGATGTGATGTGGGGACATATGAGGCTCTATCACCACTGTGGATGTGATGTGGGACATGTGAAGCTCTATCACCACTGTGGATGTGATGTGGGGACATGTGACACTTTATCACCACGTGGATGTGATGTGGACACATGTGACGCTATCACCACTGTGGATGTGATATGGAGACATGTGAAGCACTGTCACCACTGTGGATGTGATGTGGGGACATGTGACGCTATCACCACTGTGGATGTGATGTGGGGACATGTGAAGCTCTATCACCACTGTGGATGTGAGGACATGTGAAGCTCTATCACCACTGTGGATGTGATGTGGGGACATGTGACGCTATCACCACTGTGGATGTGATGCGGGGATATGTGAAGCTCTTTCACCACTGTGGATGTGGTGTGTTGACATGTGAAGCTCTATCACCACTGTGGATGTGATGTGGGGACATGTGACGCTATCACCACTGTGGATGTGATGTGGGGACATGTGAAGCTCTATCACCACTGTGGATGTGAGGACATGTGAAGCTCTATCACCACTGTGGATGTGATGTGGGGACATGTGACGCTATCACCACTGTGGATGTGATGCGGGGATATGTGAAGCTCTTTCACCACTGTGGATGTGGTGTGTTGACATGTGAAGCTCTATTACCACTGTGGATGTGATGTGGGGACATGTGACGCTATCACCACTGTGGATGTGATGTGGGAACATGTGAAGCTCTGTCACCACTGTGGATGTGATGTGGGGATATGTGAAGCTCTATCACCACTGTGGATGTGATGTGGGGACATGTGAAGCTCTATCACCACTGTGGATGTGATGTGGGGACATGTGACGCTATCACCACTGTGAATGTGATGTGGGGACATGTGAAGCTCTATCACCACTGTGGATGTGATATAGGGACATGTGACGCTATTGTGGCACCCCTAGGGGTATTTGCCACAAAAATAGTTACTGACAGTAAATACAAATACTAAAATAGCAAGACTGCACTACCACCTCCGGCCAGAAGGGGGAGCTCCAGAGACTCCCCTTAATCCATTCTGGTCTGAGAGAAGAACTGGCAGTTGGGCTAAGGAGCTGAAAGTGAGAGGTCATACAGTTGAATCTCTAACAGCCCTGTGACTGTTACCAGGCCTAAATCACCGGCCTGAGGAGAAGAGGGATAGAGAAAAAGGACATTGTGAGAACCGGGTAGCATTAATCACTACCCAGAACAGGCGCAAAGACGGATACCGGATCCGTGGCTGTATTCATTATATATAATACAGCAACCGGAAAAACGTGAGGTGATATCAGCTTCACTAGGGTCGGATGCAGCAACAGACACAGAGTTCAGCGGTACTCCTGGAGGGGGTAAGCCGATAAAAGGACTCGGGTTGCCCCTCGAACCAGGACCCGGAGGGGACAGATTGGGCCGGCAGCCAGTTCACATACAGCAGCAGGGCCACACAGAAATTGCGCACAATAAGAGGCGAAGACCCCGGCAGGGTTAAAGTAACTCAGAGTTCCCATACAGACTCCGGTGACAGGACTGGTTGTAAATCCCTTTATGTTAAAGTAAACTGGTTAAACGTTTCAGTGCCTCAGTCTTTCATTTGGACAATAGCCATCTATCCAGAATCGGGATCGTCACCGCTGGGAGAACCTGCTGCTGATCAAGTAAGTGCCTGTCCCCTCACGATACCCCTTACACTGTGCATTGCCTGAGGCCACAGCACCGGGTCAAGCCACCCGTGACATCCCCCTCAAGAGACAGACCCCATTGGTCCGGTGCTGGGTATCCCGGTCTCTTGGGCGTCACACTATCACTACTGTGGATGTGATGTGGGGACATGTGAAGCTCTATCACCACTGTGGATGTGATGTGGGGACATGTGAAGCTCTATCACCACTGTGAATGTGATGTGGGGACATGTGAAGCTCTATCACCACTGTGAATGTGATGTGGGGACATGTGAAGCTCTATCACCACTGTGGATGTGATGTGGGGACATGTGACGCTATCACCACTGTGGATGTGATGTGGGGACATGTGAAGCTCTGTGACCACTGTGGATGTGATGTGGGGACATGTGAAGCTCTACCACCACTGTGAATATGATGTGAGGACATGTGACGCTATCACCACTGTGGATGTGATGTGGAGACATGTGAAGCTCTATCACCACTGTGGATGTGGTGTAGAGACGTGATCATCTGTTACCACGGGTGGATGTAATATGGAGTGTAGCGATTGTGCTGCTTTCCACAAGCACAGGACACTGCTCTGCTATTTCTAGAGATGGGTCATTCACGAACGATCAGGTACAAAGAGCCGACTCCCTACTGTGACCGATGGGAGATGGCACCCAAGTGACAGCCACTAAATTTTCCTAATGGCTTTCACTGGGCGCATAATTCCAAAGTTCAGCAGATGTAACTCCGCCTACATGAGATAAACCCCACCCACTCAACAATTACATTGGCTGTCTGTTCATGGGCATGGTTTCGATCTCTGCTGGGCGGAGTTTAAGCCATATTGACGTCACCTTAAATATGTGTTCACCTATGGTGAACACATATTTAATAGGGGTCCATTTAGGATCCAAAAAGAGCTGGCTCTTTTTGATGAGCGGAGCCAAGAGAGAGCCGGATCACCAAAAACAGCCGGACTGCCCATCACTAGGATTGATGATAGAGGTCAGCGCTGGGGCAGATACTGACAGCCAATGCGTGTGCACAGGGAGGTGCTGGACGTTGAGGCCAGGCGGTGCAGAACTGACTGTGAGGTTAGGTTATAAAGCACAGAGGAGCTGTCAAGTTTAGTAGAGCTGCAGGGAAACAAAGTGGGTGCAGTGAATGAAGTGAAATTCAGGAGGAACGAAATGGCAGAAACAAAAATAGAAAATGTATAGGGGTGTTGTATATCACAATACAGCACAGAGTAGCTTACAAAGAAAATGTGGATTTTGTGGTCGGACAACCTCTTTACCCCTTCAGGACGCGGCCCTTTTTCATTTTTGCGTTTTCGTTTTTCGCTCCCCTCCATCCCAGAGCCATAACTTTTTTATTTTTCCGTCAAAATGTGCAATCCCACACTTGTTTTTTGTTTTGCTATTTTTCTAGCTTCTCTAAATGCTAAAACTGACCTTATATTATGATTCTCCAGGTCATTACAAGTTCACAGACACCAAACATGTCTAAGTTATTTTTTATCTAAGTGGTGAAAAAAAATTCAAAACTTTCCTAAAAAAAAAAAAGCGCCATTTTCCGATACCCGTAGCGTCTCCATTTTTCGTGATCTGGGGTTGGGTGAGGGCTTATTTTTTGCGTGCTGAGCTGACGTTTTTAATTATACCAATTATGTGCACATGTTCTTTTGATCGCCCGTTATTGCAATGTCGCGCCAACCAAAACAATGTAATTCTGGCGTTTCTAATTTTTTTCTCGCTACGCTATTTAGTGATCAGGTTAATGCTTTTTTTTTTTTATTAATAGATCGGGTGATTATGAACGCGGCGATACCAAATATGTGTAGGTTTAATTTTTTTATTGTTTTATTTAGGATGGGGTGAAAGGGGGGTGATTTAAACTTTTTTTTTTTTTTCACATTTTTAAAAACATTTTTTAACTTGTGCCATGATTCAATAGCCTCCATTGGAGGCTAGAAGCTGGCACCACTCGATCGGCTCTGCTATATAGCTGAATTACAGGCTTGCTATGAGCGCCGACCACAGGGGGGCACTCACAGCAGGCCGGCATCAGTAACCATAGAGGTCTCAAGGACCTCTATGGTTACTGTCCTGACACATCACCGACCCCCGATCACATGACGGGGGTCGGCGATGCACTCATTTCTGGCTGCGCGGCCGGAAGTGGTAGTTAAATGCCGCTGTCAGCGTTTGACAGCGGCATTTAACAGGTTAATAGCGGAGGGTGAATCGCGATTTCACCTGCCGCTATTGCGCGCACATGTCAGCTGTACAAAACAGCTGACATGTCGAGACTTTGATGTCGGAGCCCACATCAAAGGGGGAGACACGACATGCGATGTAATAGTACTCATACCACTTCTACCAATGTTCTCTACATAGATTTGGGGTGGTGGCGCCGCAGGTCCGAGGTAATACATGCTTTATTTGTTTACTTACGCATATGTCTACTGTGGCTCATATTGGCTGGATGCTGTGTACCAGCTGATTGGAATTCATCTTCATGTTTATGTATCCATTACTGCTTATGTTTACTTTGGCTTGTATGGCTGGATGCTGTGTACCAGCTGACTGGAATTCACTTACATGTTTATGAATCCACTATCTTGTATGGTAATCCCCATGGTGGACATAATTACCATTTTCTTGCATGGTTATAGCCTCTGATCTGCGGCCCCTTTGTAGTTGTCACGTTCAGATTATCCCCCTTTGTTTTGTACCATTTTATTATTGAATTGTATTAATAAACTAGTGTTTTGTGTTACATTCCCGTTTTTGTGCAGTGTTTTTTTTTGTAGGATCTAATAGATTGAATAGCTGTGTGTTGGACTGAACCTAATAATTAGGAAGGGTGTCCTCATTTCTTTGGACATATAGTGTAGTGTATAAGAAAATGAAAAAGTTACTCTGTTTATATTACCGCATATGTAATATTAACCCCTTACCACCATAGACAATTTTAGTTATTGCAGCTTTTCATTATTCCCTCACATTTGTGCCGTTAGTTATTTTTCTGTCGACACCTTTGTATAATGGCTTGTTTTTTTGTAGGATGAGAAAGTTTTGAATGTCATTCAACTCATCATACCGTGTACTGGAAAATGTAAAAAAAAAAAAAAATCAAGAGAATGCAACTGCAGAGAAATGGCAAACAAAAGAACACCTTGAATCCTCCATTGATTTCTGGTTTTGTTTCTACACTATTTATTCTGTGCTAAAAATGGCCAGGTGACATGATGTTAGATGATTTACTTAATCTGTCACCAGGTTGTTGCCACCTAATCTAGGTTCAGCATGACGTTGATTCCAGTGATGTGTCATGTAATGGGTAGCTTGCTGTAGTTAAAATATAATCACTGTTTTATCAGCAGGAGATCACTTGTGGACTACTAAAAGAGCTGCCAGGTAGTCCTCCATATTCATGAGCTCGGTATAACCCCGTTCTCACCACTGATTGACAGCTTTGTGTCTGTGCACAATGCACACAGAAAGCTTTTGATCAGTGGTGTGGTCGGGGTTATGCAGAGCTCAGTAACTGGTAGATCTGCAGTCGATAAACAAGTGTTCTAACCAGATAATAATTGTAAATAATAAATAATTTCATTTATATAGAGCCAGCATATTTCACAGCATTTTACTAATAAAAATTTGTGACACGGGCACTGTTCGTAGTCACTTGGCAGCTCCAAAAAGGCAGCCACAAACAGGCTTTTCGCAAGCTTTCATCTGGCTACAGAAGGTCTCTGCGGTTGGCTTTGCAGATGCCTTCCTAGTCCTTCTGACTGTTGGACCCAGTGGCTCTAATTGACACACCTGGACTGTGTGTTCATAGACTTCCTGACTGCTTTTGGGAATCGCCGGTGATATTTCCATTTCCCCGTTGAGGCTTGGAGCTATAGGCTATATTCCTCTTTGGTGCTGCTGGAGGACGTCTTTGTTACATATCTGAGTCTACTCAAGATAAATGTTCCCCTTGTTTTTCTATCCCAGCTATCTATAGTTGTAGTGAGGTTTGACATGTGCTTACCCCATCCTTTCCTAAGCAGGGCTTATTGCCAGGGTCAGTCAGGGATTAGGTTCCTGCTCAGCGATAGGTGCAGAACTTATATAGGGATGTTTAGGGCAGACAGGGTGACTTTAGATCAGCCTAGGGGTCCCTACTCCCCCCTTCCCTAGTGTTGGGCTCCCTTCCCCTCATCCCTTCATGTTGCACTTAGTCTTTCCTACACTGTGCGCGACAGCTACCTTGTTTCCCAGAGCCCAGGGCTTGCCCTGACCTTCACACTTTAACTCTTATACATGGATCTGGACATAAGCAAGGGCAACAGAGTCAGTTGCTGTTCTCTGGCACAAACTGGCAAGATGAATAGTCAGGTAGTCTAGTGTTATGAAAGGCAATTCAGTACCACAATGGACATAGCGGTCAGAGCACATACAGTGATCTGACAATAACCCAAAATCATAGAACGAGCTCTGAGACGTGGGAACTCTGCAGACCGCAATCCCTAATCCTCTCCAAACAACACTAGAGGCAGCCGTGGATTGCGCCTAACTCTGCCTATGCAACTCGGCACAGCCTGAGAAACTAACTAGCCTGAAGATAGAAAATAAGCCTACCTTGCCTCAGAGAAATACCCCAAAGGAAAAGGCAGCCTCCCACATATAATGACTGTGAGTTAAGATGAAAAGACAAACGTAGAGATGAAATAGATTCAGCAAAGTGAGGCCCGACTTTCTTAACAGAGCGAGGACAGAAAAGGCAACTTTGCGGTCTACACAAAACCCTAAGGAAAACCACGCAAAGGGGGCAAAAAGACCCTCCGTACCGAACTAACGGCACGGAGGTACACCCTTTGCATCCCAGAGCTTCCAGCAAAAAATTAGACAAGCTGGACAGAAAAAATAGCAAACAAATAGCAAAGAAGAACTTAGCTATGCAGAGCAGCAGGCCACAGGAATGATCCAGGGAAAAGCAAGTCCAACACTGGAACATTGACAGGAAGCCAGGATCAAAGCATTAGGTGGAGTTAAGTAGAGAAGCACCTAACGACCTCACCAGATCACCTGAGGGAGGAACCTCAGAAGCCGCAGTACCACTTCCCTCCACCAACAGAAGCTCACAGAGAGAATCAGCCAAAGTACCACTTGTGACCACAGGAGGGAGCTCTGCCACAGAATTCACAACAGTACCCCCCCCATGAGGAGGGGTCACCGAACCCTCACCAGAGCCCCCAGGCCGACCAGGATGAGCCACATGAAAGGCACGAACAAGATCGGGAGCATGGACATCAGAGGCAAAAACCCAGGAATTATCTTCCTGAGCATAACCCTTCCATTTAACCAGATACTGGAGTTTCCGTCTAGAAACACGAGAATCCAAAATCTTCTCCACAATATACTCCAATTCCCCCTCCACCAAAACCGGGGCAGGAGGATCAACAGATGGAACCATAGGTGCCACGTATCTCCGCAACAATGACCTATGGAATACGTTATGTATGGAAAAAGAATCTGGAAGGGTCAGACGAAAAGACACAGGATTAAGAACCTCAGAAATCCTGTACGGACCAATGAAACGAGGTTTAAACTTAGGAGAGGAAACCTTCATAGGAACATGACGAGAAGATAACCAAACCAGATCCCCAACACGAAGTCGGGGACCCACACGACGTCTGCGATTAGCGAAACGTTGAGCCTTCTTCTGGGACAAAGTCAAATTGTCCACTACATGAGTCCAAATCTGCTGCAACCTGTCCACCACAGTATCCACACCAGGACAGTCCGAAGACTCAACCTGTCCTGAAGAGAAACGAGGATGGAACCCAGAATTGCAGAAAAATGGCGAAACCAAGGTAGCCGAGCTGGCCCGATTATTAAGGGCGAACTCAGCCAAAGGCAACCCAGTCATCCTGATCGGCAGAAACAAAGCATCTCAGATATGTTTCCAAGGTCTGATTGGTTCGTTCGGTCTGGCCATTAGTCTGAGGATGGAAAGCCGAGGAAAAAGACAAGTCAATGCCCATCCTACCACAAAAGGCTCGCCAAAACCTTGAAACAAACTGGGAACCTCTGTCAGAAACGATATTCTCTGGAATGCCATGTAAACGAACCACATGCTGGAAGAACAATGGCACCAAATCAGAGGAGGAAGGCAATTTAGACAAGGGTACCAGATGGACCATCTTAGAAAAGCGATCACAGACCACCCAAATGACTGACATCTTTTGAGAAACGGGAAGATCAGAAATAAAATCCATAGAGATATGTGTCCAAGGCCTCTTCGGGACCGGCAAGGGCAAAAGCAACCCACTGGCACGAGAACAGCAGGGCTTAGCCCGAGCACAAATCCCACAGGACTGCACAAAAGCACGCACATCCCGCGACAGAGACGGCCACCAAAAGGATCTAGCCACTAACTCTCTGGTACCAAAGATTCCAGGATGACCAGCCAACACCGAACAATGAACCTCAGAGATAACTTTATTCGTCCACCTATCAGGGACAAACAGTCTCTCCGCTGGACAACGATCAGGTTTATTAGCCTGAAATTTTTGCAGCACCCGCCGCAAATCACGGGAGATGGCAGACACAATTACTCCTTCCTTGAGGATACCCGCCGGCTCAGACAAACCCGGAGAGTCGGGCACAAAACTCCTAGACAGAGCATCCGCCTTCACATTTTTAGAGCCCGGAAGGTACGAAATCACAAAGTCAAAATGGGCAAAAAACAGCGACCAACGAGCCTGTCTAGGATTCAACCGCTTAGCAGACTCAAGATAAGTCAAGTTCTTATGATCAGTCAATACCACCACGCGATGCTTAGCTCCTTCAAGCCAATGACGCCACTCCTCGAATGCCCACTTCATGGCCAGCAACTCTCGGTTGCCCACATCATAATTTCGCTCAGCAGGCGAAAACTTCCTGGAAAAAAAAGCGCATGGTTTCATCACTGAGCAATCAGAACCTCTCTGCGACAAAACAGCCCCTGCTCCAATCTCAGAAGCATCAACCTCGACCTGGAACGGAAGAGAAACATCTGGTTGACACAACAAAGGGGCAGAAGAAAAACGACGCTTCAACTCCTGAAAAGCTTCCAGAGCAGCAAAAGACCAATTGACCAAATCAGCACCCTTCTTGGTCAAATCGGTCAATGGTTTGGCAATACTAGAAAAATTGCAGATGAAGCGACGATAAAAATTAGCAAAGCCCAGGAACTTTTGCAGACTTTTCAGAGATGTCGGCTGAGTCCAATCATGGATGGCTTGGACCTTAACAGGATCCATCTCGATAGTAGAAGGGGAAAAGATGAACCCCAAAAATGAAACCTTCTGCACACCAAAGAGACACTTTGACCCCTTCACAAACAAAGAATTAGCACGCAGGACCTGAAAAACTGTTCTGACCTGCTTCACATGAGACTCCCAATCATCCGAGAAGATCAAAATGTCATCCAAGTACACAATCAGGAATTTATCCAGGTACTCTCGGAAGATGTCATGCATAAAGGACTGAAACACTGATGGAGCATTGGCAACTCCGAATGGCATCACTAGATACTCAAAATGACCCTCGGGCGTATTAAATGCAGTTTTCCATTCATCTCCTCGCCTGATTCGCACCAGATTATACGCACCACGAAGATCTATCTTGGTGAACCAACTAGCCCCCTTAATCCGAGCAAACAAATCAGATAACAATGGCAAGGGGTACTGAAATTTAACCGTGATCTTATTTAGAAGGCGGTAATCTATACAAGGTCTCAGCGAACCATCCTTCTTGGCTACAAAAAAGAACCCTGCTCCTAATGGTGACGATGACGGGCGAATATGCCCCTTCTCCAGGGATTCCTTCACATAACTGCGCATAGCGGCGTGCTCAGGCACGGATAAATTAAACAGTCGACCTTTTGGGAATTTACTACCAGGAATCAAATTGATAGCACAATCACAATCCCTATGCGGAGGTAGGGCATCGGACTTGGGCTCATCAAATACATCCCGGTAATCAGACAAGAACTCTGGAACCTCAGAAGGGGTGGATGACGAAATTGACAGAAATGGAACATCACCATGTACCCCCTGACAACCCCAGCTGGACACCGACATGGATTTCCAATCTAATACTGGATTATGGGCTTGTAGCCATGGCAACCCCAACACGACCACATCATGCAGATTATGCAACACCAGAAAGCGAATAACCTCCTGATGTGCAGGAGCCATGCACATGGTCAGCTGGGTCCAGTATTGAGGCTTATTCTTGGCCAAAGGCGTGGCATCAATTCCTCTCAATGGAATAGGACACTGCAAGGGCTCTAAGAGAAACCCACAACGCTTAGCATACTCCAAGTCCATCAAATTCAGGGCAGCGCCTGAATCCACAAATGCCATGACAGAATACGATGACAAAGAACAGATCAAGGTAACGGACAGAAGAAATTTTGACTGTACCGTACCAATGGTGGCAGACCTAGCGAATCGCTTAGTGCGCTTAGGACAATCAGAGATAGCATGAGTGGAATCACCACAGTAGAAACACAGCCCATTCAGACGTCTGTGTTCTTGCCGTTCAACTCTGGTCAAAGTCCTATCGCACTGCATAGGCTCAGGTTTAAGCTCAGGTAATACCGCCAAATGGTGCACAGATTTACGCTCACGCAAGCGTCGACCGATCTGAATGGCCAAAGACATAGACTCATTCAAACCAGCAGGCATAGGAAATCCCACCATGACATCCTTAGGGGCTTCAGAGAGACCCTTTCTGAACATAGCTGCCAGCGCAGATTCATTCCATTGAGTGAGCACAGACCACTTTCTAAATTTCTGACAATATACCTCTATCTCATCCTGACCCTGACAAAGAGCCAGCAAATTTTTCTCTGCCTGATCCACTGAATTAGGTTCATCGTACAGCAATCCGAGTGCCAGGAAAAACGCATCGATATTACGCAGGATCTCCCGGCGCAAGAGAAAATGCCCAGTCCTGAGGGTCGCCGCGCAAAAAAGAAATAACAATCAAAACCTGTTGAACTGGATCACCAGAGGAGCGAGGTTTCAAGGCCAGAACAATTATTTTTGAAACTCAGAAACTTAGTTCTATCTCCAAAAAACAAATCAGGAATAGGAATTCTTGGTTCTAACATAGATTTCTGATCAATAGTGTCTTCAATCTTTTGTACTCTTGCCGAGAGCTGATCCACAAATGAAGACAGACTTCTAATGTCCATCGGTACACCTGTGTACTGAACCACCCAAATGTCTAGGGGAAAAAAAAGGCAAAACACAGTGCAAAGAAAAAAAATGGTCTCAGAACTTCTTTTTTCCCTCTATTGAGAATCATTAGTACTTTTGGCTTCCTGTACTGTTATGAAAGGCAATTCAGTACCACAATGGACATAGCGGTCAGAGCACATACAGTGATCTGACAATAACCCAAAATCATAGAACGAGCTCTGAGACGTGGGAACTCTGCAGACCGCAATCCCTAATCCTCTCCAAACAACACTAGAGGCAGCCGTGGATTGCGCCTAACTCTGCCTATGCAACTCGGCACAGCCTGAGAAACTAACTAGCCTGAAGATAGAAAATAAGCCTACCTTGCCTCAGAGAAATACCCCAAAGGAAAAGGCAGCCTCCCACATATAATGACTGTGAGTTAAGATGAAAAGACAAACGTAGAGATGAAATAGATTCAGCAAAGTGAGGCCCGACTTTCTTAACAGAGCGAGGACAGAAAAGGCAACTTTGCGGTCTACACAAAACCCTAAGGAAAACCACGCAAAGGGGGCAAAAAGACCCTCCGTACCGAACTAACGGCACGGAGGTACACCCTTTGCATCCCAGAGCTTCCAGCAAAAAATTAGACAAGCTGGACAGAAAAAATAGCAAACAAATAGCAAAGAAGAACTTAGCTATGCAGAGCAGCAGGCCACAGGAATGATCCAGGGAAAAGCAAGTCCAACACTGGAACATTGACAGGAAGCCAGGATCAAAGCATTAGGTGGAGTTAAGTAGAGAAGCACCTAACGACCTCACCAGATCACCTGAGGGAGGAACCTCAGAAGCCGCAGTACCACTTCCCTCCACCAACAGAAGCTCACAGACAGAATCAGCCGAAGTACCACTTGTGACCACAGGAGGGAGCTCTGCCACAGAATTCACAACAGTCTAGTTAGATCCAGTAGGTCATGACAGGAACAGAATTGTAAGACGCTGAGGTCAGCAAACAGGAGGAAACAAGAAAGCAGCAGACGAAAGGACAAAAGCAAAAGTCAGAGAGCAAAAACCAATTGCCTCGCAGTGGAAGTCAGAGACCCAGGGGTTTAAGTAACAGACAGACTCACCCAATGCTCTTAGAAAGGAGTAATCAAAAAAGATAATAATCCCCATAGCTCCCTGATCTAGTGACACGACAAGTCCCAGGAATAAAGCAGGACTGATGTGGTCATGCATCACCCGCAACAAAGGAGCTGTGAAGCAGGTATAAAAGGGACAGAATCAGGCACAGATGTTACAAAACTGCAGGAAGCAGGCCAATAAGTGACATCACCAGAATTAGGGTCACTGTCTTACATAATGCTCCTCTCAGAATGCGTAGCAGGAAAAAAATCTGTAATTTATTAAAATTAAAAAAGTAGATTGAATCATTATTTTCTGAGACCCGTAATGTTTTCATTCTTCTGTCGCTAGAGCTTGCTTTTTGTGTGTGGAGAGCTTTAGTTTTTATAGTTAGATCACTCCTTCTACATACTGAACGATAAAGATCCATTTACACTGTGTGAAGTCGGTTGGCATTTAATAGCCCTTCTACACAGGCAAACCCTGATTTACATGTGCGCTGAAGAATCTGTATTAGACCAGTGTGGATAAGCCCTAATCTGGACAGCGTACGCCCTGATTACAAAGGACAATGTTCTGCTAAAAGATGATCTTTAGTGCAAAACAAAAGATCATTTCATTTGATGATCAAGTGCGATTGGTAGCATTGTTTATTATGCTATACTGTACTACTGCTGCCAGGCTTGCTGTTGCTGGCCCTATACCGCCAGACATCTTTTCACTACTCCATCTTATTTTTCTGCCTCTAGACCCACATACATCTGCATTTGTCCACTGTGTTGTATAGCTATAATAATAATAATAATAATTTTATTTATATAGCGCCAACATATTCCGCAGCGCTTTACAAATTATAGAGGGGACTTGTACAGACAATAGACATTACAGCATAACAGAAATACAGTTCAAAACAGATACCAGGAGGAGTGAGGGCCCTGCTCGCAAGCTTACAAACTATGGGATAGTCTACTACAACTAGTAAGCAAACGGTCTTCAGGCTAGACAAACATGAAACGGCTCCCAAATTGGTGATAATATTTTTTAGGTTTGTTGACAAGCCATTGCTTCTTTACTCGAAAAAAACAGCTAATCTTTTTCTGTTCTCTAAATAAGGAGACAATTTTTGCATGGATCTACAAAAAAAGCATTGTTTACTCATTTTAAGTGCACAGATCTCAAAAAGCAGATCTCAAAAAGGGCAATTTTTTCCAGTCGAGATATGCCATTGCTTCTTCAAATACAAAACATCACACTTTTTGTGCTCCCTAAAGAAAAGGATAATTTTTGGACAGCTTGTGAGCAAGTAACAATGCTCTTGATAGGCCCCACACATGGATAATTTTCTCCTCACCCATTATGAAAAGTCATGGCTTCTTCCATTGCTATAAAATACCAAGTAGGCAGGCATCAGCCCGGAAATAAGTATAATTTCGGACAGTTTTTACAATTTATGAAGCTTAGGAAGTTTGTTACTGCAATGTTGTTAAATGAGCATTTGGGTTACCCTCCATTTACTCCTTACCAGATATGATGACGTCCCTTGGACATTACTAAAGATGGGTTTGCTTAAATCTTACAGTGTATATAGGAAATGTTTTCCTATAAAGACCATGGCAGCTTATTGGCACCCAATAATTATGTCGTAGGGCAGAAGGGGGTTAATTGGTAGCCGAACAGACCCCTGGGCATGATCTGTTGTGAATTCTGCTCTTGGGCTCCCTCCGGTGGTTTTTTTTTTTTTAACTCAAATAAATTTTTATTGAGAATAACAGGGCAATTAACATATTTCATTTACATTTTCAATACAGAGTATTTCCCCCCCCCCCTTCAAACAACCCCCTTCGGTCCCAAAGCCCCCCTCCCCCACCCCACAAAGCAGCTCATCTTGTTAATTACTTCCATCATTAAAACAATAGAGTGTCTAATCCCTCAACCAATCGTATAAGCCACACTTCACATTACTATCCCATAGCAATCCATGGAGACCACATTTTATTGAACGTTTCAGTTTTCCCTTTCTTCTTATAAATCCCTTTTTCTAGTGTCAGGCCCTGTTTTACGTACTGGAGGAATTCTCCTCTTGACGGCGGCTCTTCCCTAATCCAGTTTCTAGCTATCACCTTCCTAGCCATGTACAACAATCTAGCGCTCCCTCCGGTGGTTATGAGTGGTAGTGCTGCTGTCTTTGGATCACAGCATTTATCAGGTGTATCCACTTTTTGCAATTTGGGCTGGGCTATTTAGTCCTGCTTTATCCTTTAGTCAGTGCCAGTTCCCTCTCCTCTCACAGTCAATATTTGTGGGGGGCTGTCTATCCTTTGGGGATTTTCTCTGAGGCAAGATAGTTTTCCCGTTTCTGTCTTTAGGGGAAGTTAGTTCTTAGGCTGTGTCGAGGGGTCTAGGGAGTGTTAGGTACTCCCCACGGCTACTTCTAGTTGCGGTGCTAAGTTCAGGGTTTGCGGTCAGTACAGGTACCACCTTCTCCAGAGTACGTCTCATGCTGCTCCTAGGCCATCAGATCATAACAATGATCATCCACTTTAAATGACCCTGTCAGACATTGAAAGTGGCATTGAAGTGGTTAAACAGCATCCATTGGGGATAGCTAGGAATACAGGCTGGATAACACAGCTGAAACCCTCCATACATGGAGAGGGCTATTACATCTTATGTCAGGAAGAGGTTGTCCAGGATTAGAAAAATATGGCTCTTTTCTTTCAGAAAAGTATTGATATTGCAACTCCTCTTTATTGAAGTGAATGGAGCCTCGGTCAATAACAGGTACAACTCAATGTCAGGGGTGGTCTGAAAAAGTGAAAAATGGAGCCATGTTTTTTTGATCCTAGACAAGCTCTTGTAAATAGGACTTTTAATTTTAAAATATGAAAGTTGTTTGTCTAATATTGGTTACATAGTAAATATAAAACAGACTGTTTAGTAAGCAAATATAGAAAAAAGTACAATTATAATACACTAGATGGTGGCCCGATTCTAACGCATCGGGTATTCTAGAATATGTAGTTTATTTATGAAGTTGTCAGAATAATGCAATTTATGCACAGGATTAGGCCGGCCAGGCGCGACCAATTAGCGAAGCGCCAAATTCCGCGCCAATTTGTGGCCGGACTGCGCCTGTCGCTGATTGGCCACGCCCGGCCGCGAACAATCAGTGAAGCCAGGGCCTGCTCCAGGTTTTTGAGGGCTCCGAGCGAAAGAGTCTCAGTGGGCCCCCCTCTTTAACACATATCACGATTTATGATGCACAGATACAGCAAAGAAATAGTATATTGCCCAGCCACGTAATATATTGCACAGCCACGTAGTATATAGCACAGCCATGTAGTATTTAGCACAGAGACGTATTATATAACAGCCCATGCAGTATATAACACAGGTCACATAGTATGGAGAACAGCGATGTAGTATATTGCCCAGCCACGTAATATATACCACAAACACGTAGTATATAGCACAGAGACGTAGTATATAACATAGCCCACACAGTATATAACACAGCCCATGCAGTATCTAACACAGCCCATGCAGTATATAGCAATGTGGGCACCATATCCCTATTAAAAAAAAGAATTAAAATAAAAAATTACATAGTTACATAGTTATTAAGGTTGAAGGAAGACTATAAGTCCATCTAGTTCTACCCATAGCCTAACCTAACATGCCCTAACATGTTGATCCAGAGGAAGGCAAAAAAAACCCATGTGGCAAAGAGTAAGCTCCACATTGGGGAAAAAAATTCCTTCCCGACTCCACATACGGCAATCAGACTAGGTCCCTGGATCAACAGCCTATCAAGGAATCTAGTGTATATACCCTGTAACATTATACTTTTCCAGAAAGGTATCCAGTCCCCTCTTAAATTTAAGTAATGAATCACTCATTACAACATCATACGGCAGAGAGTTCCATAGTCTCACTGCTCTTACAGTAAAGAATCCGCTTCTATTATGCTTAAACCTTCTTTTCTCTAGACGTAGAGGATGCCCCCTTGTCCCTGTTTCATGTCTATGATTAAAAAGATCATCAGAAAAGTTTTTGTACTGTCCCCTCATATTAATACATTAAAATAAGATCACCCCTTAGTCTTCGTTTTTCCAAACTAAATAGCCCCAAGTGTAATAACCTATCATGGTATTGCAGACCCCCCAATCCTCTAATAACCTTGGTCGCTCTTCTCTGCACCCGCTCTAGTTCAGCTATGTCTTCTTATACACCGGAGACCAGAACTGTGCACAGTATTCTAAGTGTGGTCGAACTAGTGACTTGTATAGAGGTAAAATTATGTTCTCCTCATGAGCATCTATGCCTCTTTTAATGCATCCCATTATTTTATTTGCCTTTGTAGCAGCTGCCTGACACTGGCCACTGAATATGAGTTTGTCATCCACTCATACACCCAGGTCTTTTTCATTGACGGTTTTGCCCAGAGTTTTAGAATTAAGCACATAGTTATACATCTTATTACTTCTACCCAAGTGCATGACCTTACATTTATCCCCATTAAAGCTCATTTGCCATGTATCAGCCCAAGCTTCTAGTTTACATAAATCATCCTGTAATATAAAATTGTCCTCCTCTGTATTGATTACCCTGCAGAGTTTAGTGTCATCTGCAAATATTGAAATTCTACTCTGAATGCCCCCTACAAATAGTTATATACTCACCTTCCGTCGGCCCCCGGATCCAGCTCAGGCGTTTACTGATGCTCCTCGCGACGCTCTGGTCCCAAGAATACATTGCGGTCTCGCGAGATGATGACGTCATCATCTCGCGAGACCGCAATGCATGGACCGGAGCGTCGCGAGGAGCAGCAGGAAAGGCGATGGAAGGTGAGAATATAATGATTTTTTATTTTGTTTATTATTTTTAACATTAGCTCTTTTTTACTATTGATGCTGCATAGTAAAAAGTTGGTCACACAGCCCATAACATAGGGCTTAACATAGCCCATAACAATTTTTGAACTTGCGTAAAGCAACAAGAGTCAGTCCCAAAGACGACATAAATCCTACATGAGAAAAGGGAACAACAGACCCATACAAAATCTGAGATCTAATAACCACATATAGAGAATAAAGTCCAATCAAAAAATCATTTTATTAAGTATAATACAAAACTCAGAGACACTTAATATACACATAAACAGTTGGACGAGTATACAGATAGGAAAGAGCAAAAAAGACCGAATCCACGGTGACACAAAGCGAATCATCCCTATAGAAACAGGCCTGAGAAAATACCTAGCCACTGAAGTGCATAGGCTCAGAAACCTGTCACACTTAACCAAAAGGCAAGGATCACACTAGTGTAACAGGCCGAAGAAAATCACTCCGGATACCTGCTGACCACAAGCCAAAGCTGCTTGTTGCATACCATCTGTTATATATAGAAAGGTGCCAGTGCAAAAAAAGTGCAGGAAGTGCAAAAAAATAGCAGCAATCGGTTCTACTTATAACTTACCCATATGGGGAGAGGATGGCGCTATCCACCGTGGATCCGCACTGCCCCGACGCGCGTTTCGCGTTGCGGGCTTCTTCGGGGGGCCGTGTGGATACACCAGACATGTCACAGCCTTTTATGTGTGCCCTGAGAGTCAGCCCGTATGAACGCATGCAAGGCGGGACCCAGGTTGCCATGCGACGCGTCCGTACATCCGGTCTGCGGTGCGGGTCAAAGAAAAAACTTCCTGTGACGTCGCTGGCCCTGACCGCAGCCATAAGGATTACTTTGGAGTCGCAGGCAAGTCCGGGATCACACGGCGCATGCGTATCTGGGAGCGCCCAGTGGCACAGTATAGCAAAGGGAAAATACTTCCATGGCTGAAGATGGACATCAGGTCATGGTGCAATAGCTTAATACAGTATGTATACATAACAAAGGTCCAGAGACTAAAGACACAAACAATACAAAAGCCTGATTAACATGCGTATACACTAGGAATCTATATGTTCTAGGAGTGCCGAATATCAATTGTGGAAGCGAGGCTGGATTATCAACAGTTCTTTGTTGTAAGGGAAGGACTTAGTAGCCTGATTATTCCCGCATCCTCCAAATATAATTACAGCCTCATTTTTCCGGAATCAACTCCAAAGCGAATCCAAGTGTATCCATAGGGCAGTTGCCAGCTATCGTAGTGGATTTATACAGGCAAGGACAGGGACAACCAAATATGCAGGACACTATGAGTGAAAAGAATAAAAGAATAAAATACGTGATCTGAAAACATACTATATTAAAACAAAAAAGGAAGCAGGGAGGGCATCATTGGAAGGAAATTAAAGGAATCAAAGAAATGGGGCAAAAGAAAGCTTTTCATTCAGACCATGGGGAGACATGGTGCCTAAGGAGACTATCCATCGACATTCAAGCTGCGCCAGAACCCATTTAGGATCACCACCACGGGTACCACAATGTACCCTATCTATGCCCCGTACTCGTAAGCCGGTGGGGTCACAGTTGTGGCGCAGCCTGAAGTGTCCAGGGATCGTCTTAAGGCTAGATGGCTCAGTGCAATTTTTTGCAGCCTGGATGTCCCTCACATGTCCCCTCGTCCGTATCCGTAATTCGCGTGAGGTAAGTCCCACGTAAATGAGCTTGCAGGGACACACAGCATAGTAAACCACATATGTGGTGCTACAAGATATGTAGTTCACAATCCGGTAGTCCCTACCCCCATCCGCTGAAGTAAAAGATGTGGCCCGATCGATATTACGGCAGGCCAAACAAGATCCACAAGGGTAACAGCCCCATCTCTGTTTAGATGTCCCGAAAATATTTGGGGGGGTGGCTACATAATGGCTCCTCACAAGTATATCTTTAAGATTTCTCCCTCGTCTAGCCGTCAGCAGTGGTCGATCCGGAATAATACGTTTTAAGCTGGGATCTGTTCTAAGGACTGCCCAGTGCTTTTGCAGCACTTGTCTCATAGTATCCCACTGGTTATTATACGTTGATATAAACCTTAAGGGCGGATCCTTCCTAGGCCTAGATGGAGCTCTGCACAATAGCTCATCACGTGGTTCCCTTTTTGCACGAGAATATCCATTTTTGATGCTCCTGTTACTGTCTCCCTGGTCCCGGAATCTCCTGGAAAGGTCCCGAGCCTGGTCCTCAAACAAAACATCCGAGGAGCAGATTCTTTTCATCCTTAAAAATTGCCCAATTGGGACTGCTTTTATAGTTGAGGACAGATGTGCAGAGGTGGCATGTAAGAGTGAGTTTACCGAAGTTGCCTTACGGAAAACATCGCTCTGGATATTGCCCAAACTGTCCACCAGAATTTTTATATCTAAAAAGTCAATCTCTTTGGCATCGATTTTATACGGGGGTTAATAGCAGCGTTAACGGACTGCGTTACACCGCGTTACAATGCGGTGTAATGCAGCCATTAACCCTGTGTGAGTGCTGACTGGAGGGGGCACTGACAGAGAGTAGGAAGGGGCGAATTCGCGGCCGGACTGTGCCCGTCGCTGACCAATCAGCGACGTGAGATTTCCGTGACAGACAGACAAACAGATGGAAGTGACCCATAGATGAATGTATATATAGATCTTCATTATCGCTTTGTTACTTTCAGTTAATGCTCAGTTTGCTGTTAGTCAGAAGATGGAAATTCTGGAAACAATCATAAACTGTTGGCAGATATTAATATGGCTTGAGTGAATGTCCATTGAAGCAGGGCTCATTATAACAGGATGCTCTTCAGTATACGAATAGCTAAATATTAGGACGCACATATAAAAAAATGATAAAAATAGACAATTTATCAACGGAACGGGAAGCATTTGTGATTTTGTTCTACATTACAGACAGTAAAAACGGAACAACATGGACAGTTCTAATATATTACAAAGATGCCGGCGAATGTGTGTGAGCTGGGCCTTCACTTTAACCCCTTAGTGACAGAGCCAATTTGGTACTTAATGACTAGGCCAATTTTTGCAATTCTGACCACTGTCACTTTATGAGGTTATAACTCTGGAACGCTTCAACGGATCCCGCTGATTCTGAGATTGTTTTTTCGTGACATATTGTACTTCATGTTAGTGGTAACATTTCTTCGATATTACTTGCGATTATTTATGAAAAAAACGGAAATATGGCGAAAATTTTTAAAATTTTGCAATTTTCAAACTTTGTATTTTTATGCCCTTAAATCAGAGAGATATGTCACGAAAAATAGTTAATAAATAACATTTCCCACATGTCTACTTTACATCAGCACAATTTTGGAAACAAAATTTTTTTTTGTTAGGGAGTTATAAGGGTTAAAAGTTGACCAGCAATTTCTCATTTTTACAACACCATTTTTTTTAGGGACCACATCACATTTGAAGTCATTTTGAGGGGTCTATATGATAGAAAATAATGAAGTGTGACACCATTCTAAAAACTACACCCCTCAAGGTTCTCAAAACCACATTCAAGAAGTTTATTAACCCTTTACGTGCTTCACAGGAACTGAAACAATGTGGAAGGAAAAAATGAACATTTAACTTTTTTTTGCAAACATCTTAATTCAGAACCATTTTTTTTATTTTCACAAGTGTAAAAACAGAAATGTAACCATAAATTTTGTTATGCAATTTCTCCTGAATACGCCAATACCCCATATGTGGGGGTAAACCACTGTTAGGGCGCACCGCAGAGCTTGGAAGAGAAGGAGTGCCGTTTTACTTTTTCAATGTAGAATTGGCTGGAATTGAGATCGGACGCCATGTCACGTTTAGAGAGCCCCTGATGTGCCTAAACAGTGGAAACTCCCCACAAGTGACACCATTTTGGAAACTAGACCCCTTAAGGAACTTATCTAGATGTGTGGTGAGCACTTTGAACCCCCAAGTGCTTCACAGAAGTTTATAACGTAGAGCCGTGAAAATAAAAAATCGCTTTTGTTTACACAAAAATGATCTTTTCGCCCACAAATTCTTATTTTCACAAGGGTAACAGGAGAAATTAGACCACAAAAGTTGTTGTGCGATTTCTCCTGAATACGTCGATACCCCATATGTGAGGGTAAACCACTGTTTGGGCGCACCGCAGAGCTTGGAAGTGAAGGAGCGCCGTTTTACTTTTTCAATGTAGAATTGGCTGGAATTGAGATTGGACGCCATGTCGCGTTTGCAGAGCCCCTGATGTGCCTAAACAGTGGAAACCCCCACAAGTGACACCATTTTGGAAACTAGACTCCTTAAGGAACTTATCTAGATGTGTGGCGAGCACTTTGAACCCCCATGTGCTTCACAGAAGTTTATAACGTAGAGCCGTGAAAAAAAAAAATTGCATTTTTTCTACAAAAATGATCTTTTTGCCCACAAATTTTTATTTTCACAAGGGTAACAGGAGAAATTAGACCACTAAAGTTGTTGTGCAATTTCTCCTGAGTACGTCGATACCCAATATGTGGGGGTAAATCACTGTTTGGGCGCACCGCAGAGCTTGGAAGAGAAAGAGTGCCGTTTTACTTTTTCAATGTAGAATTGGCTGGAATTGAGATCGGACGCCATGTCGCGTTTGGAGAGCCTCTGATGTGCCTAAACAGTAGAAATCCCCCACAAGTGACCCCATTTTGGAAACTAGACCCCCCATGGAACTTATCTAGATGTGTGGTGAGAACCTTGAATGCCCAAGAGCTTCACAGAAGTTTATAATGCAGAGCCGTGAAAATAAAAAATATTTTTTTTTCCACAAAAAAGATTTTTTAGCCCCCAAGTTTTTATTTTCACAAGGGTAACAAGAGAAATTGGACCCCAAAAGTTGTTGTCCAATTTGTCCTGAGTATGCTGGTACCCCATATGTGGGGGTAAACCACTGTTTGGGCGCACGGCAGAGCTCGGAAGGAAGGAGCGCCGTTTTGGAATGCAGACTTTGATAGAATGGTCTGCGGGTATTATGTTGCGTTTGCAGAGCCCCTGATGTACCTAACCAGTAGAAACTCTCCACAAGTGACCCCATTTTGGAAACTAGACCCCCCAAGGAACTTATCTAGATGTGTGGTGAGAACTTTGAATGCCCAAGTGCTTCACAGAAGTTTAGAATGCAGAGTCGTGAAAATAAAATTTTCTTTTTTTTTTCACAAAAAAGATATTGTAGCCCCCAAGTTTTTATTTTCACAAGGGTAACAAGAGAAATTGGACCCCAGAAGTTGTTGTCCAATTTATCCCGAGTACGCTGATGCCCCATATGTGGGGGTAACCCACTGTTTGGGCGCACGGCAGAGCTCAGAAGGGAGGGAGCACCATTTGACTTTTTGAGCGCAAAATTGGCTGTCGTGTTTGGAGACCCCCTGATGTACCTAAACAGTGGAAACCCCCCAATTCTAGCTCCAACCCTAACCCCAACACACCCCTAACCCTAATCCCAACCTGATCCATAATCCTAATCACTAACCCTAACCATAATCACAACCCTTACCCCAAAACAACCCTAATGTCAACCCTAACCATAACCCTAATCAAAACCCTAAATCCAACACACCCCTAATCCTAATCTCAACCCTAACCCTATTCCCAATACACCCCTAATCACAACCCTAACACTAATCCCAAACCTAACCCTAATCCCAAGCGTAACCCTAATGCCAACCCTAACCCTAATACCAACCCTAATCCAAACCCTAACCCTAATCCCAGCTCTAACCCTAACTTTAGCCCCAACCCTAGCCCTAACTTTAGCCCCAACCCTAACCCTAGCCCTAAGGCTACTTTCACACTTGCGTCGTTTGGCATCCGTCGCAATCCGTCGTTTTGGACAAGAAACGGATCCTGCAAATGTGCCCGCAGGATGCGTTTTTTGCCCATAGACTTGTATTGCCGACGGATCGTGACGGATGGCCACACGTCGCGTCCGTCGTGCACTGGATCAGTTGTGTTTTGGCAGAGCGTCGGCACAAAAAAACGTTCAATGAAACGTTTTTTTGTACGTCGCATCCACCATTTCTGACCGCGCCGTAACTCCGCCCCCTCCTCCCCAGGACATAGATTGGGCAGCGGATGCGTTGAAAAACTACAGCTGCTGCCCACGTTGTGCACAATTTTCACAACGTGCATCAGTATGTCGGGCCGACGCATTGCGACGGCCCCGTACCGACGTAAGTGTGAAAGAAGCCTAACCCTAAATTTAGCCCCAACCCTAACCCTAAATTTAGCCCCAACCCTAACCCTAAATTTAGCCCCAACCCTAGCCCTAACCCCAGCCCTACCCCTAACCCTAACCCCAACCCTACCCCCAACCCTACCCCTAACCCTACCCCTAACCCTACCCCTAACCCTACCCCTAACCCTACCCCTACCCCTAATTTTAGCCCCAACTGCTGTTATCCTGCCGGCCGGCAGATGGAGACAGATGGCGGGCGCACTGGGCATGCGCCCGCCATTTTCTTCTGCCGGTGGCCAGGAGGAGCAGCAAGAGGATCCAGGGACCTAGGTAAGTATGCTAGAGTCCCCGAATCCCCCTATTTCTCTGTCCTCTGATGTGCGATCACATCAGAGGACAGAGAATTACACTTTACTTTTTTTTTTTTTTTTTGCGGTTACCAGTAAACAGTTAATTACCGGCGATCGCAAAACAGGGGTCGGTAATACCGACCCCGATCATGCTCTTTGGGGTCTCGGCTACCCCCGGCAGCCGAGACCCCAAAGATTCTCCCGGTGCCGGCCGGCGGGCGCACTGCGCATGCGCCCGCCATTTTGAAGATGGCGGCGCCCACCGGGAGACACGAGGAGCATCGGGGGAGCTAGGTGAGTATTGGGGGGCCACCTGGGACCCCCTTTCTCTGTCCTCCGATGTGCGATCACATCGGAGGACAGAGAAATTAAAAAGAGATCGCGGTTTTTTTTTTGTTTTTTTTTTTTTTGCGATCGCCGGTAAACGGTTAATTACCGGCGATCGCAAATGCGGGGTGGGTTAAACCCCCCCCGAATCATGTTCTCTGGGGTCTCGGCTACCCCCGGCAGCCGAGACCCCGGAGAAAATCAGCCTCAGGGGGGCGCTATTGACTTTTTCCACAGCGCCGTTAATTAACGGCGCTGTGGTTTAATTACCCTTAGCGGCCGCCGTTAAAAGGCGTATCGGCGGTCGCTAAGGGGTTAATGGCTCGTGTTGTAAACTAAGTACTAAAAACCTTTTCCTACAGAAATCTAAACCTACACAGAAAGAACAGTCCAATTGGCAATAATACAGTCACAATTGATCTAGTCACAGATTTGAAGGCTCAGTATATGGGATTACTTAGCTGGAGATTTTCTGACAGGTTTGTCAAGATACATTTGCTGTCTGGTCAGAGTTCCGGTTCAGTGAAGCAATTAAGTATATCAATGCTGGCTCCATCACTAAATCTGATTTCCTATCCAATCATTAAAATCTAACATGCTAGTCAAAAGTCTGCAGAATTAAAATGATAAAAAAACAAAACCAGAATTTAATAAGAAAATAATTGGATATGAAGAAATAGACTAGATACAGGCCTTCCAACCAATGTCACGTCACAGTTTTGATTTTGTCCAAACCCAAATACCTTTGTAAGTACCAACAATTTGTACGATTTATTTACTCTCACTCATTTATTGCTGATCAGAACTAAATTCTGCACACAGAGATATCATCAGTATACTCAGCGCTGTCAGTATACGTTGTAGCCTAGTTGTGGCACTATGACTAAACTTGAGCTTGAATAAGGTCATATATATGCATTGACTGCTCTGGTAAAAGCATCCATCAGGAACTCGATTTTACAACGAGTCAATCAGTGTTTGGAAACGCGCCTGCTGCATTCGCATGTTGTGACGGCGGTGCAGTTAAGATTTACCGAGATTGCGACAAAAAAAACAGTGCGGGTGCAATGTAGAGAAGGCAGCCTCACTAGGTACGTTCGCAATCTGTTTTTGTCAAAACCACCCTACATTATCATTATCAACTATACAGGTTAATTATTCAATGCAATTTACTTTCACTATATTATATCTATCTATCTATCTATCTATCTATCTATCTATATATACATACAGTACAGACCAAAAGTTTGGACATACTTTCTCATTTAAAGATTTTTCTGTATTTTCATGACTATGAAAATTGTAAATTCACACTGAAGGCATCAAAACTATGAATTAACACATGTAGAATTATATACTTAAAGGGAAGGTACCGCATTTGTAGATCATTAATTAATCACTGTAATGTAGCATAACATGCTGCTATAAGCAAGTTTGAAATGCATGTGAAACAGATTTCATGTGTTATATGAGTTTAAAGAATGCACTGGGGGCTGACATCTTGGTTTTGCAGCAGTAGCAGGGCACTATCAGTGTCAGATTACGGCACCCCATGGACATAGGAGACAATAGACCAGCGCTGACCTCATCTGTAACATTGTAGCAGCATTAGCAGTGAGATGGGCACGCCTCTGTGAACTGCACAACTCACTGCTGTAGGTGTGACTAGCTGCCATTTTATTATAGCCCAGTGCTATCTGCCGAGCTCCACTTACTCTCTATCGCAGGACGGAAGAAGCGCTCACTGCTCCTCTGTACTCCAGACAGGCACGTCCTGGGCAGACATCCTATGCTCCAGCTCACAGGCTGCCCTGTGTGCTTCTCCTGCTGTGTCTCCGCCTCCCCCTCACACACAGTCCCTGTGATCTCCAGTAAGCTGCACTCACAGCCTGCAGAGGGAGGTGGCACCTGGAGAGCAGGGCAGCTGACAGGACAGGGATTAAGGTGGGGGAAGGGGGATGGCAAGAATGTTATTCACAAAAAATGCTGCTGAGTCCACTGTGTTCTGCTCCTCTGTAAACAAGCTGTGCCTCTGATGCAGTAACTGCTGGTGATAGCAGGTCACAGGGCAGTCACACACACAATGGTGCTGCCCTGTGATGCTGCTCTTCATTCTGCCCCAGGGATATTAGACCACCCAAAAGGGGAGGGAAATGGTGATGTCAGCAGTTACTGCCCCAATTTTCTAGTTAACAGTAAAGCTGGTAAGTCTTACTATAGCTGCTTGAGGTCTAAAACGGAAAATACTCCTCCTAGTGGTAAATATGTATATTTGTAAAACAGTGCAAACATTGCATTAATACATTTTAATTACTATTTTAAGCTTAATTTCACAAAAAAAACAAAATACAAGAAAACTGTTGGCACCTTCCCTTTAACAAAAAAGTGATGATGGCCACTTGTTTTTCTTTACTTAGCTGCTTTTTTCTTGCCATAATACAAATTCTAACAGTCTATTCAGTAGGACTATCAGCTGTATATCCTCCAGACTTCTGCACAACACAACTCATGGTCCCAACCCCATTCATAAGGCAAGAAATCCCACTTATTAAACCTGATAGGGCACACCTGTGAAGTGAAAACCATTCCCGGTGACTACCTCCTGAAGTTCATCAAGAGAATGCCAAGAGTGTGCAAAGCAGTCATCAAAGCAAAAGTTGGCTACTTTGAAGAACCTAGAATATAAGACATAATTTCAGTTGTTTCACACTTATTTGTTAAGTATATAATTCCACATGTGAGAAGGTGTGTCCAAACTTTGGGTCTGTACTGTATATATATACAAGTATTTTTATTTGAGTTATTCCGTGTTATTTGCACACAGGCCTAAAAGGCCCCAGGTGCGTGAATATGGGGTAGTCCCAAAAAAAGGTTGTTATACCGAAATGTCTGTAACATAAAAATATATGAATAACTGGAAATTACTAACAACTATATACCTGAGGATTACCTAGATTTTCAAAATTCTAACTAAAGTACTTTTACAGAAAATAGAAAACAATTAACCTGGCAGGCCTGCGAGGCCCCAGGTATGCGTTCTAGGGTTAATAGTGATGAGCGACTATACTCGTTGCTCGGGTTTTCCTGAGCATGCTCGGGTGGTCTCCGAGTATTTGTGACTGCTCGGAGATTTAGATTTCCTTGCCGCAGCTGCATGATTTGCGGCTACTAGACAGCTTGATTACATGTGGGGATTCCCTAGTAACCAGGCAACCCCCACATGCACTCAGGCTGGCTAGTAGCTGTAAATTATGCAGCTGAGGCAACAAAAACTAAATCTCCGAGCAGTCAAATACTCGGAGACCACCCGAGCGTGCTCTTACACTCGCTCATCACTATATTTAACTGACCAAAAGAAAAAAAAAGATTTTCACCACACTAGGGTAAAACAATTTTGCAACATTGTGAAAAGTCAGAAATAATAAATTAGGTTAAAAACATTTGGATAAAGTATAAGAAACTTTTGGAGTAAGATCGTCCCTCTAGGGTCTTCTCGGATGTTATCTTGATACTAATAAGCCAACAGGTTGCTGGTCTTCATCTTCGCCTTGTTCCTTCTATTCTTCCAACAATGATATCCTTCTCCAGTGATTGCTCTCTTCGTAGGATGTGTATAAAGTAGGCAAGTCATAGCTTGGTAGTCCTTGCTTCGAGGCACATGTTTGGCTTGATTTGTTCATTCTTCTTGCCATCCATGGTAAGGTGTTTATTCTTCTTCAGTCTTGGTTCTTTATCATCCATGTTTTGCATCTGTATGTTACAAACGATGTACAAGCCATGTCTTCATCTCCAGTGAAATGTTTCTCGATTTGAAGACCTTGTCCAGCGGCTTCACTGATGATTTGCCCATAGCTATTCTCCTATTGACTTCCAGTGTCGTCGCTGCATCTTGAGTTATCAGTTAAGAGTAGGTTGAAGATCTTTACAACTTCCAGTTTGCAGCTATCCATCTCAAATATGTCCAGGTCATACCTGGCAGCAGTCAGTTGATTTATCTTCTTTGTGTTGAGTAGCAGTTCCATATTCAAGCTCGTCATCTTGACACTCGGTAATTAGTCCTTCATTCCATCTACACTTGTTGCTATCAGTGTTGTATTGTCGGAGTATTTGATTGTTGATGATTCATTCAGCAATTTTAATTCCTTCTTTTTTTGGCAAGACCAGCCTTCCTGAAAATAGCTTCTGCATATAAATTGAAGAGAAATGATGACAGGATGCAGCCTTGTCTGATGCCTCTCTCTATTTTGAACTATGCTGTGTCGCAGTGTTCTGTTCAGACTGTTGCTTCTTGGTTGATGTAAAGGTTCCTAATGAGGCTGATCAGATGGTTCAGCACACCCATATCTTTCATGGTATTCCAAAGTCTCTTGTGATCACTGTTGAAGTCTTTGCTCTAGCCGATGAAGCAAAAACAATTCTCCTTGTATTCATTGGCCTTTTCCATTCTCCATCTAATGTTAGCAATCACATCTCTTGTTCCTCTGCCTCTGGTTCAGTATAACCCCAAGTAAATTATTCTTCATGGACCTCAATCTCTCCAGTTAGGAAGCATAATGCTGCATTCATACATTGCGGCCTCATTGAAATTTTTAGTAGCAATGATCAAAAAATGCATCTTTTTGCTAAAATTTTCCAAGGTTGTGGAAAAAAGATTGCGGTTCTACCACGATTGCAGCAGTAAAATGCAGCCAGGCTACAAAATGTGTCTACAGGCTGATATGAATCAGTTTTATCTGGTACCAATAGGTGGTACTAGAGGTCTAGTCCTGTTCCTCAAGAGGAACCTGAAGAGGCAATTTGCATATTTAATTTCCCAAAGGAGCATGCATGGCGTATATAAGTCTTTTCATTCTGACATGCCAGGCTTGGCTTGTCACTCTCCAAAGAGAAACGTTACTCCTCACACATTAGTTATGATGAAAATGAAAGTGGCAACAGATGCACTGGCAAAGGCAAGACATTTCTGTCTCCTTCTTGACTGATTCTTCTCTAGTTGTGCATTTTGCAGCACATTCAGATTGCACAGATAGTCCAGCTCCTCCCAATTTTGCACATCCTTTTGTTCCATCTCAAGTTTTGCGGTTGTAAAAGGGCTACAACCCAGCAGCAGGATCGGAATGTGCTTCTTTGCATGAGGAAGTTAGAGGGTTGAGAACAGAAGGAGCACTGGATAGGTTATCAATATAAGGCACCGTGCCGCAACAATCCCTTTTAACAATTACCATAAGTCATAATTACCATACCATAAGTCAAAATTTATAAGCATCCTGTCCTAACCAAATTGCAAAGTTTAGCAGAAAATACTTAACTTTTTTTTAAACCTAGTTTTTGAAGGGACCGATTCAACCCCTTAAATGTTATGTAGGTGAAAGTACCCTAGGTTATTTACATGTACTATTTCAATTTATTTATTTACTTACTGCAGGGTAATTGCTCATTTTGTTTTTATTCTAGCTTTTGTCTGTGTGAATGTGCACCTACACATTGCACTTGTGTTCTGGCTCATTTCTTTAGTTTTGGTTTCACAGTGTAATTTGAGCATGGAGATTTTATAGTGTACTGAGTAAGAAAGCCTCCATTCCTAGTCCACTAATTTTGATTTTACTAAGGTCTCATTATTAAGGCAAATCTGTCAGTAGGTTTTTGCTACCCAATCTAAAAGCATCATAATATAGTATAGTAAGCATATCAATAATATTCATGTATTAATATACAAAATTCACGCACAGTGATAGCCAAGTCAAAGATTACTCGCTGTTAATAATTATGGTAGATATCTTTCACAGCATGTGCATGCCTAGATCCTAGATCTAATACAGCTGTCCTTCAAAGTGCCCACAGTAAATCAGTATGTCAAATGTTTGAGCTAGGCCAGATACGAAGATAGAAGGTGTCATCGTGTTACCTACCTGAATAGTACTGTAAGTGTAGTTCATCAAAACCGCAGAACATACTGGAGCTGCGTCCCTCCACCCCACCACATGTTTTGCCTTGCTTCTTCCCCTGTAAGAAACATCTTGATCCTCAAAGTCTCATGGATTCCATTTAAAGACAGTTGGACAGAGACCTGGTGAAGATAACTTGCTGGCCACAGTGTTGCAGGGTCGCTGCTCTCAAGCTGTATGCAAACTACAGGTACAGGTAGCTACTGTTTTGTGTGTAAGATAGACAGGGAAGCCATATTGTTTAGCAAGTGCTCAGAGAAGCAAGATTATTGTTTAAATTGTTTTGATCTTACAACCTGTATGTTTGTTGCCTGTAATGATTTAAAATTAATACAATCCGGAAAAAAGAACACCACCAGGCCACATGTTGCTGATTTAAACATGTTGCCATTGCCTGCTGAAGTTGTATCCCATCAATCACATAGGGACGTCATTAAAGGCAATTTCAAAGGGAGCTGTCGGCTGAGGATCTTGATGATTTGTGTACTCGAGAGCATTCAGTATGGCTGAACATTACTCCGACAACCATTAATAGCCTCATGGTGCTCATACTTGATAATGAATAGCTTGAGATGTTTTGAACATTTTGTTTCTGTTTTTTAATCATATCTTGAACATTTCTATATATCCTGTGAACTCCATAATTCCACAACTTTTCCTTCTTGGTGTAGCAATTTCAATTCAATGTTGAGAAGTGTGTATGTATATATATATATAAGTATATATATATATATATATATATATGTGTGTGTGTGTATAGATACACAACAGGTTATTCTCACGCACGTATTGGTGCGTTTTTCAGTTGCACGGCACATAATGGCAGCTGATAGAGGAGCATGTATTGTAACCTAGCTTTGCAAGCGGACCCACTTTTAGCAGATGTGCTTGCTCACTCCATGCAAAAGAATAAAGCCATCTCTGTGCTGTACATACATAGTGGTTTCTAGAATTGTAGTAGCATAGTATAATGTATCATTTTAAACAGCTTAACCCATTCCTATCATTACTACTTTTTATGTGCATAGAAGAAGGGGTGCTCCAGTTCTCAAGAGCCAGAGCTTTTGGTCAAAATACAGCAATATCTCTAGTAGCATATTTGAGAAGGACAGGGCTAAATCCAAGCTCTGCAGTGTTTGATTAGAAGCAGCTGCATGGTTTATAAGAATCAGGAAGTAGATTCAGAGAAGCTAACCAGCCAAGATATGAGCTGTAGCTGTGAGAGACATGTCGGTGTCTCTATCTGAATGGAGTGATTTAAAAGTCAGTCTCTCTGCTGAATGTAGCTGTCACTCTGCAGCAATGCAGGTGTGTGCAGACTCCAAGAAGGAGAGTGAGTGACAGAAAAAGAGGTCACACTTGCCACACCGCAGCCCAGTGCAAGCTGCACTGCGCCACCAGGTGGCGACAGAGAGTGGTCAAAACAAGCCAATTCCGTAAGCGTATATTTTAAAGGGGAAAACAGAACTCGTGGTCAAAATAGAAGCCGAGGGTCTGAACCAGCCAGGAGCAAAGGTACCAGAGATGTGAGACAGAGATCGAGTCAGAGTAAGCCAAAAAGTCAAAAAGCCAGACAGACGTGTGGTAACAAAAACGGGAAACAGGATACAAAGTCAGAGTTTAAGCCGAGTCACAAACGGAGGGGATACACACCAGAGTCAAACTAGGTCGGGTACAGGAGACAGGTCAGGAACAGGTAAGGGAGGTCAGCGGCAAAAGGAACACAAGGGTTTCACAGGTAGCAGTCCCAGCAAGCCCAAAACTATCACTGACACAAGCTGCCAGAAAGAGAACCAGGAAATAGCTACTCCCAAATCAAAGAGAGGCAGGAATAGTTAACCCCACCATGACCAGGCCAGAGCAGGAGAAACATGGCAAAATCCAACCCGGATCATGACAGTACTCTTCTCTCAAGGGGGGCCACTGGACCCCTAGTATTCCCAGGATAGCAGGTGTGAAAGGTCCGGACCAATCGATCTGCATGGACCGACCGCGCTGGAACCCAGGACCGGTCCTCAGGACCGTAACCCTTCCAATGAATGAGATACTGGAGGGAACGACGGACGATGCGGGAGTCCACAATCCGTTCCACCTCAAATTCATGCTGAACATCCACCGACACAGGTGTGGAGAAGGATTCTCCCCTGAGGAAGGACCCAACGGTTTCAAAAGGGCTTTATGGAACACGTTGGAAATCCGGAAAGATGGAGGAAGACGTAAACAAAAGGACACCGGGTTGACCACCTCCATAATCTCGTAAGGGCCAATGAACTTAGGCCTCAACTTAGGAAGGAATCTTGAGCTTTATATTCCGGGTAGACAACCATACCTTATCCCCAACCCGGAATACAGACCCTACAGATCATTTTTTGTCAGCAAAGAATTTATATTTACCCTGAGCCCCGCCAATGTTCTTTTGAACTTCCTGCCACACCTCCCCTAACCGTTGAACCGCAAAATCAGCCCCAGGACATCCCGAATCCAGTCGGGAAAATTCCCCAAAATGAGGGTGAAAGCCATAGTTACAGAAGAAAGGGGAGGTACCTGTGGACTGATTAATGCGATTATTATAAGCAAACTCAGCCACAGGCAAAGAGGAACACCAATCTTCCTGCCGAGCCGTGACCAGACATCGCAAAATTTCTTCCAGAGACTGATTGGCTCTCTCTGACCATTAGTCTAAGGATGGTAAGCAGAAGAAAAGGTCAAACAGACACCCAGCCTTTTACAAAAAGCCCTCCAGGACTTGGACACAAACTGCACCCCTCTGTCTGAAACCACATTCAAAGACACACCATGCAATCGCACCACATGTTCCACAAACAATTTAGCAGGGGTCTCAGAATTCGGCAAACCTGACAAAGGCACAAAATGCGCCTGCTTACTAAATCTGTCCACCACCACCCAAATGACAGTTTTTCCATTAGAAGGAGGAAGATCGGTGATAAAATCCATGGACAGATGAGTCCATGGTCTATCAGGAATTGGCAATGGCACCAATTCCCCAGCCGGCCGATTATGTGAGTTTTTAGCACGGGCACATACAAAACCGGAGGACACAAATCTAACCACATCCGAGGTCAATGAAGACCACCAAAACAACCTAGCAATCGCTCTACGGGTGGCTGAGATTCCAGGGTGCCCACTCAAAACAGAATAATGAAACTCTCGGAGAACCCTGAGACGCAGTTGAACAGGCACAAAGAGCTTACCCACAGGCATAGACAGAGGAGCAAGAGACTGGGCCTCACAAATCTCTCGTTCCAACTCAGAGGAAACCCCGGCCACCACCACGCCAGGCTGAAGAATGGAGGAAGGAGGCTCAGGAGGTGACATCGGGTCCAGACTACGAGACAAGGCATCAGCCTTAATGTTTTTAGAACCTGGCCAAAAGGTGATAGAGAACTGAAACCGAGAGAAAAATAGTGACCATCTTGCCTGTCTTGGAGTCAGTCTTTTGGCCGACTCAATATAAGCCAGATTCTTATGGTCCGTAATTACAGTGATTTTATGGACAGCCCCCTCCAAAAAATGCCTCCACTCTTCAAAAGCCAATTTAATGGCCAACAATTCTCGATTCCCCACATCATAACATCATAATTCTTTTCTGCGGGAGAGAATTTCCTAGAGAAGAAAGCACAGGGTCTTAAGTTAGTTAGAGTGGCAGGTCCCTGGGACAACACCGCTCCCACCCCCACCTCAGAGGCGTCCACCTCTACAATAAATGGTTCAGATGGATCTGGTTGAATCAAAACAGGGGCGGACATTTTTTTAATGCCGAAAAGGCCGCTACAGCAGCAGCCAGCCAATTCTTGACAACAGACCCTTTCTGAGTTAAATCTGTGAGGGGGTTTGACAATCTGCGAAAACCACTTTATAAATTTTTGATAATAATTTTTGCGAATCCAAAGAAACGCTGGAGACCCTTAAGATCTTTAGGTTGCACCCAATCAACAATGGACTGAACCTTTTTAGGGCCTATACGGAACCCCTCAGCAGACAAGATAAACCCCAGAAAGGATAATTCCTGAACAACAAATAAACATTTCTCAGGTTTAGCAAAAAGACAGTTCTCCCGGAGCCTCTGGAGAACTGCACGAAGATGACCTATATGTGATCCTGCCTATCCATTGAGTACACCAGAATATCATCGAGATAGACTACCATAGCGCCCAATGAAGTCAGAGAAGACATGATTGATAAAATTCTGGAAAACTGCTGGCGCATTTGTCAGACCAAAAGGCATAACCAAATTCTCAAACAGCGCCTCTGAGGTGAAAAAAGCAGTTTTCCACTCGTTCCCCTCACGTATACGGATAAGATTGTATGCCCCACGGAGGTCTAATTTAGAAAACCACTTGGCCCCAGACAGTTCGTTATACAAATCAGGGATAAGCGGGAATAGTTAACCCCAACATGACCAGGTCGGAGCAGGAGAAACATGGCAAAATTCGACCCGGATCATGACAGTAGCAAAGGAAAATGTGTTAGCTCATAAATGCACAGATCGTGGGCATCAGACTGGATGTGTCTTGGAGCTAAAGAGAGGTCAGAATCCCTTTCTGAGAAGAGTCTGCACAGGCCATGTGCAGACAACTGCAAGTATCAGCGGTTACTGTGGACCATACCTGTTTTCTTTGACCAAGGTTAGGCAGGGTCTGTGCTGTTTAGTTAGCCCCAGTACGAGGCTAGGGAATTATGTTAATAATTTTGGTGCTGTGCAACCCGTGGAAAGCAATAAAAACTGCACGTGTTTGGACCAATACTGCATTGCCTTTGTGAATGCTACCTAAGGCCTAATGCTTACCAAAGAGTGAATCCTTGCACTGTTGATGAAAATCCCTAAGTTTTTCATATACCGTATATTTCCAGAAAACATTGTCTATTTACTCAGTCAGTGGATGTCAGAAGGTGTTAAATATACAGGTCCTTCTCAAAAAATTAGCATATAGTGTTAAATTTCATTATTTACCATAATGTAATGATTACAATTAAACTTTCATATATTATAGATTCATTATCCACCAACTGAAATTTGTCAGGTCTTTTATTGTTTTAATACTGATGATTTTGGCATACAACTCCTGATAACCCAAAAAACCTGTCTCAATAAATTAGCATATCAAGAAAAGGTTCTCTAAACGACCTATTACCCTAATCTTCTGAATCAACTAATTAACTCTAAACACATGCAAAAGATACCTGAGGCTTTTATAAACTCCCTGCCTGGTTCATTACTCAAAACCCCCATCATGGGTAAGACTAGCGACCTGACAGATGTCAAGAAGGCCATCATTGACACCCTCAAGCAAGAGGGTAAGACCCAGAAAGAAATTTCTCAACAAATAGGCTGTTCCCAGAGTGCTGTATCAAGGCACCTCAATGGGAAGTCTGTTGGAAGGAAACAATGTGGCAGAAAACGCTGTACAACGAGAAGAGGAGACCGGACCCTGAGGAAGATTGTGGAGAAGGACCGATTCCAGACCTTGGGGAACCTGAGGAAGCAGTGGACTGAGTCTGGTGTGGAAACATCCAGAGCCACCGTGCACAGGCGTGTGCAGGAAATGGGCTACAGGTGCCGCATTCCCCAGGTAAAGCCACTTTTGAGCTACAGAGGAGCAGCACTGGACTGTTGCTAAGTGGTCCCAAGTACTTTTTTCTGATGAAAGCAAATTTTGCATGTCATTCGGAAATCAAGGTGCCAGAGTCTGGAGGAAGACTGGGGAGAAGGAAATGCCAAAATGCCTGAAGTCCAGTGTCAAGTACCCACAGTCAGTGATGGTGTGGGGTGCCATGTCAGCTGCTGGTGTTGGTCCACTGTGTTTCATCAAGGGCAGGGTCAATGCAGCTAGCTATCAGGAGATTTTAGAGCACTTCATGCTTCCATCGGCTGAAATGCTTTATGGAGATGAAGATTTCATTTTTCAGCACGACCTGGCACCTGCTCACAGTGCCAAAACCACTGGTAAATGGTTTACTGACCATGGTATTACTGTGCTCAATTGGCCTGCCAACTCTCCTGACCTGAACCCCATAGAGAATCTGTGGGATATTGTGAAGAGAAAGTTGAGAGACGCAAGACCCAACACTCTGGATGAGCTTAAGGCCGCTATTGAAGCATCCTGGGCCTCCATAACATCTCAGCAGTGTCACAGGCTGATTGCCTCCATGCCACGCCGCATTGAAGCAGTCATTTCTGCCAAAGGATTCCCGACCAAGTATTGAGTGCATAACTGAACATTATTATTTGATGTTTTTTTTGTTTGTTATTAAAAAACACTTTTATTTGATTGGATGGGTGAAATATGCTAATTTATTGAGACAGGTTTTTTGGGTTATCAGGAGTTGTATGCCAAAATCATCAGTATTAAAACAATAAAAGACCTGACAAATTTCAGTTGGTGGATAATGAATCTATAATATATGAAAGTTTAATTGTAATCATTACATTATGGTAAATAATGAAATTTAACACTATATGCTAATTTTTTGAGAAGGACCTGTATTAAATAATACATCATATACTATTAAACTATACACAACAGCAATGCTACTCATTATATACTGAACGATACTGCGTCAAAAGTGAACAGTGAGTGGCACAAGTAGATATGTATGGAAAACAAAGATGACAGGGATGAGAACAATTATTTATACATGCAGCCAAGAGTGTTATGCTGATAAGGGAATCTGTGTGTCATTCTGTAGATTGTGTAATTGTTTGTAGCGAGTACGCAGCCATCCCTGTAGTGTTTGTCAATACCTCCATTAATGTTCGCTATGAAATTCACTTGGGGATGCAGCGTTCTGCCCTTCTGCTCTCTTGGTTACTGTGCAGCAACAAGCGATACCAGTGCACATACAGCATGCTCCAGTAACCTGTCCACACATTTGCTTTCTTCAAATTACACACATATGCTCCTTCAGATAACAACATTCACTCTGCTCACTGACCAATGAGACCGAACAGATGGCCGGCCTCCACTCTGGAGGTTTTTCTGCATTATGAAAGGAAAAAGCTTTGAATTAGGCCTAATATGTAAGGACACCTTAAACAAGTAAAATTAGGCATTCTCCTAAAGCTTAGGTAAATTAGGAAAATGTTATATTTTCAAATGGAAATAATGCACTTTAATAACTGTAAAGCTTACTGTGATCACAGAGTCATGAAGTGAGCAGGCGCCGGAAAGCCTCCTGCACTGCCTGACAGATCGCTGATATGCCAAAACATAAAAAAAGGATATAAATGAGGTATCGCTGTAATCGTGTACTGATCTGAAGAATAAAGCTGCTTTATTAATTTTACCACACGTGGAACGGTATAAACGCCCCCCCCCCCCTACCCTAAAAGAAATACAGGAATTGCTGGTTTTTGTTCATTCTGCCTTCCAAAAATCATAATAAAAAGCGATCAAAAAATGTCATGTGCCCGAAATGGTACCGATGAAAACGTCAACTCGTCCTGCAAAAAATGAGACCTCACATGACTCCGTGGGCCAAAATATGGATAAATTATAGCTCTCAAAATGTGGTGATGCAAAAACTATTTTTTGCAATAAAAAGCGTCTTTTAGTGTGCGACGGCAGCCAATCATAAAAATCTGCCAAAAAAACGCTATAAAAGTAAATCAAACCCCCCTTCATCACCCCCTTAGTTAGGGACAAATAATAAAATGTAAAAAAATGTATTTCCATTTTTCCATTAGGGTTAGAGCTAAGGTTAGGGTTGGGGTTAAAGTTTGGGTTGGGGTTAAAGTTTAGGTTGGGGTTAGGGTTGGGGCTAAAGTTAGGATTAGGGTTGGGGCTAAAGTTAGGGTTTGGATTACATTTACGGTTGCGAATAGGGTTGGGATTAGGGTTAGGGGTGTGGTTAGGGTTATGGTTAGGATTAGGCTTAGGGGTGTGTTTCGATTAGGGTTTCAATTAGAATTGGGGGATTTCCATTGTTTAGGCACATCAGGGGCTCTCCAAATGCAACATGGTGTTCGAGCTCAATTCCAGCCAATTCTGCGTTGAAAAACTAAAACAGTGCTCCTTCCCTTCCGAGATCTCCCGTGCGCCCAAACAGGGGTTTACCCCCACATGTGGAGTATCAGCGTACTCAGGAAAAATTGGACAACACATTTTGGGGTCCAATTTCTCCTGTTACCCTTGGGAAAATACAAAACCGAGGGCTAAAATATAATTTTTGTGGAAAAAAAGGATTTCTTTTTTTTCACCGCTCTGCGTTATAAACAGTAGTGAAACACTTGGGGGTTCAAAGTTCTCACAATACATCTAGATAAGTTCCTTGGGGGGTCTAGTTTCCAATATGGGGTCACTTGTGAGGGGTTTCTACTGTTTTGGTACATCAGGGGCTCTGCAAATGCAACGTGACGCCTGCAGACCAATCCATCTAAGTCTGCATTCCAAACGGCGCTCCTTCCCTTCCAAGCTCTGTTGTGCGCCCAAACAGTGGTTCCCCCCACATATGGGGTATCAGCGGACTCAGGACAAATTGGACAACAACTTTTGGGGTCCAATTTGTCCTGTTACCCTTGTGAAAAAAATGTGGGCTAAAAGATCATTTTGTGGAAAGAAAAAATGATTTTTTAATTTTCACTGCTCTACATTCTAAACTTGAGTGAAACAATTGGGGGTTAAATGTGCTCACCACACATCTAGATAAGTTCCTTAGGGGGTCTTCTTTCCAAAATGGGGTCACTTGTGGGGGGCTTCCACTGTTTAGGCACATCAGGGGCTCTCCAAACGCGACATGGGTTCCGATCTCAATTCTAGCCAATTTTGCATTGAAAAGTCAAACGACGCTCCTTCCCTTCCGAGCTGTGCCATGCGCCCAAACAGTGATTTACCCCCACACACGGGGTATCAGCGTACTCAGGACAAATTGAACAACAAATTTTGGGGTCCAATTTGTCCTGTTACCCTTGGGAAAATAAAAAATTTGGGGCAAAAAAATAATTGTTTATGAAAACAAAATATGATTTTTTTTACAGCTCTACATTAGAAACTTCTGTGAAGCACTTGGAGGTTCAAAGTGCTCACCAGACATCTAGATTAGTTCCTTAGGGGCTATATTTTCCAAAATGGTGTCAATTGTGGGGGGTTTCCACTGTTTAGGCACATCAGGGGCACATGATGCCCGATCTCAATTCCAGCAAATTTTGCATTGAAAAGTCAAATGGTGCTCCTTCCCTTCCGCTTTGCCATGTGCCCAAACAATGGTTTACCCCAACATAAAGGGTATCGGCGTACTCAGGACAAATTGTACAACGACTTTTGTGGTCCAATTTCTCCTGTTACCCTTGGTAAAATAAAACAAATTGGATCTGAAGTAAAAATTTTGTGAAAAAAAGTTAAATGCTCAATTTTTTTTAAACATTCCAAAAATTCCTGTGAAGCACCTGAAGGGTTAATAAACTTTTTGAATGTGGTTTTGAGTACCTTGAGGGGTGCAGTTTTTAGAATGGTGTCACTTTTGGGCATTTTCTGTCATATAGACCCCTCAAAGTCACTTCAAGTGTGAGGTGGTCCCTAAAAAAAATGGTTTTGCAAATTTTGTTGTAAAAATGAGAAATTGCTGGTCAATTTTTAACGCTTATAACTTCCTAACAAAAAAAATTATGTTTCCAAAATTGTGGTAATGTAAAGCAGACATGTGGGTAATGTTATTTAATGTTAACTACTAAAAGTTTAAAAATTGCAAAATGTTCAAAATTTTCAGTCAAATCGAGGAAATTTTACCACTATCATAAAATACAATATGTCACGAGAAAAAAGTCTCAGAATCACCAGGATCCGTTGAAGCGTTTCAGAGTTATGACCTCATAAAGTGACAGTGGTCAGAACTGAAAAAAATGGCCTGGTCAGGAAGTTGAAAACAGGCTTCGGGGTGAAGGGGTTAAGCAAATGGAAATGTATTTATTTAGACATCCCAAGAGAGCAAAAAAAATATTCAAAAGGCTTGTCCCCCAGACTAAGTACACCTTAATCAATAGCTGTTGGAACACAAATATATTCAACAATTGGATGTGATAAAAAAAAAAGTTCCTGTGCTGGGATAATCTTATAAATGTGCCCCTGCTGTGTACTGTGTAATGGCTGTGTCTGACCGTACAAGAACATGGTCTGATCATACCACAGCTCCTGGGCAGTGAGGAAGCAAAAGAGAGTATACAGACAGGACAGCATGGAATCACAGCTGCTGGTTTCTGTAAAGAAAAAAACATTTCTCTGCTAGCTTCTCACAGTAAGCATCAACTGCTATCCCATGCTGTCCTGTCTGATTAGGTAGCAAAAACCTGGATGATAGATTCCCTTTAGGCCGGCGTCACACTAGGAGGATGAAAATACGCTCCGTTTTTTACGGCCATAATATGCAGAAGTGTTCCCAAAATAGTGATCCGTATGTCATCCGTAGGCAGGGTGTGTTAGCGTATTTTGCGCATGTCATCTTCGGTATGTAATCCGTATGGCATCCGTACAGCGAGATTTTCTCGCCGGCTTGCAAAACGGACATACAACGTATCCATGTGCTCAAATATTCATTAAAACATATATACAGTCGGATGGCGCATGCGCGGGATTTGGCCGGGTCGGACATGACCGGCTGAGCTCCGCAACCCAACAAGCCAAGCTAACCCCTTTAAGCACCGGGACCGCGGCGAAAATTACAGCCGCAGCGAGGACTCACCACCGGGCACCGCTGGAGCGACTATGCCGAAGAAAGGGAGCGCAGGTCAGTCGGCAAAGCCGCACAATAGAAGAGCTCCTCATGAGCAGCAGCGTGGGCAAGATGGCCGCCACAGCAGCTCCTTCTCCAGCCTCCCTCACAGCGGTAAGCAGCGACGCTGACAGAGGAGCCCAGCACAGCAGGGGAGACAGTGGTTCCCACAGCAGCACTAATTAAAACACTGCAAGAGACATTCCGCTCAGAGCTGAAATCAGCTATGAATAATGTTACCTCACAGATACAAGAGATCATGCAGCGCACCTCCAACCTGGAGGATAAGATGGAGGCGGCAGTGGGGGCTCTGGAGGAGGATCAGGAGATTATCAAGGTCCACACAGAGCGTATTCTGGAAATGGAGCTAAAATGTGAGGACTTTGAGAACAGATCCCGTAGAGGAAATATACGTATCAGAGGCCTCCCAGAGTCAGTGATAGCTCTTAAAGATACGGCTGCAGCGCTGTTTAAAGCACTACTCCCAGAAGTAGATCCCTCATTGCTGCACATTACTAGAATCCACAGAGCCTTGGGCAGACCGAGAACATCAGATCTCCCTAGGGATGTTGTGCTTAAAATGCACTATGAGGAGTCGAGAGACCTAATTCTGTCAGCAGCAAGAGACATGCCGTCCCTACCTGGGCTGCCAAACCCAGTGCGTCTTTTTGCTGATATATCACCCTCCACACTTGCGAGGAGAAGGTCACTGAAACCAGTTACAGCAGCCCTCCAGGCAGTAAATATCAAGTACCGATGGGGGTTTCCGTTTGCGCTAATATTTACTCATGGAGGAGAATCGTTTATTAGTCGGTCCTTGGAGGAAGGCATAAAAGCACTTGAAAGAGCGGGAATACCAATTTTGGAAGCCTTGCCTCCTCAAGCAAGACGAAAATCGAGACCACAAAGAGAATGGACACAGACCCCCAGAACCAGGAGCCAGAATGCTAGGGTCACTTGATTTTCTCCTGAGACCACATGGTGAACTCTGACATGAACGGAGCAATTGTGATATAGCTCCGGTGCCTTAGCTCCATAATAGGCCCCCTTGGGCAGTTGATAACTGAGCCGAGCTGTTGTGGCTGAAAGTTAAAACTACTGTTGGTTGCCTCAATAAGTTGTAACACATGTTTAAAATATAACTCATCCCTTTTTTCATTTTAATTTGCAAGGGTTAGGCTGTTGGGCCAAAGTACATGCTGCCTGACTAGGTTGACTTCTGGGAACACCTTTTCTATGGGTCCCCGGAATAAGGCCTCAAATGGGTATTTTACCCAAACGTTAATTCATTATTTGTCTAATGTCTTTGTCTCCCCTTGTGTTGTCTTCTCCCTTTTGTTTCTCTACAGAAGTGAACAAATTCCACTGTTATATCTTACAATGACGCAACTCCTTGGTGGGTCAATGAGAACGGACAATAGTCATTGGTGGATCGTCAGCGGTAACAAATATCGCATTTATGTGTAAAGTATTGTCACATAATGTTCATGGGTTTAACTCGCCCCTGAAGCGTAAAAAGGCATTTCTAGACTATCACAAACACAAACCAGATGTCATATGCTTACAGGAAACCCACTTCTCTAAAAACTCTAGCCCTAAATACTTTGACTCCAATTATTCCCGATTCTATTTGGCGGCATGGGAGCGCAAGACTAGGGGCGTAGCCATACTATTCAAAAATAGTTTGCCATTCCAGGTAGAGAACACTATTGAGGACCCGGAGGGCAGATTTATCATCATACATGGTAATTTACAAGGACAGAATATCTGCATAATAAACAGCTACATGCCCACTGCAACCCAGACGTTAGTGTTTAAATCAATACTATCTAAAGTATCGGCGCTCTCCTATCAGCATTTGATTTGGTGCGGCGACTTTAATTTTACTTTGAACCCCGCTCTTGACTGCACTGCAGCAAAGAGATCAGATATATCTAAGAGGGACAGACGAAAAATAATTAAGTTAATGGGCGATTATGGACTAGTCGATGTATGGAGAGAGACTAATGGTCCCATAAAAGGATATACCTTTTTATCCACGGTACACAAAACCTACTCAAGGATAGACTTGCACATAACAACAGCAAACACCTTGCCTGGGGTTCTGTTCTCTCGCCATGTCCCATCCTCCTGGTCGGATCACGACGCGGTACTCTCAGAGTTTACGTTTAATGTAAGCGCATCTAAACTGTTCAGGTGGCGGTTAAATAGCTCTCTATTGACAGACCCAGAAATAGCGGCAACTATTAACAATGACCTTAAACTATACTTTCAAACGAACGTTAGTGAAGAGTCATCCCCGGGTAACATATGGATGGCACATAAGAAATTTATCACAGGAACCATCATTAAACTGGCATCAACCAGGAAAAAAAACAGATCGGAATTACAAACCAAACTAGAAAATAAACTATTTAACTTAGAACAAGCCAACCAACAGTCTTCCTCACGGTACCTAATCAAACAGATACGAGACGTTAAACACCAATTAAATACTGTCCTCACACATAAAACAGAACGTGCCCTAACATGGACAAAGGCCTCTTTTTACAGGCTGGCAAACAAGCCTAGCAAACTATTAGCACGGCAACTGCGCCAAAAAGAGTTATTGAACACCATCCACTCAATTAAAAAAAGTAACGGCCATGTCACAGCCCACCCTGAAGAAATTTACAAAGAATTCCATAGCTTTTACCAAAATCTATATTCTCCACCTAAGGCCCCCCCCTCGCATTTACTTCAAAACTTTTTACAACATCTATCGCTCCCTAAACTTAATGAATCATCCTCTCAAATAATGCAGGCTGAAATAACAAACGAAGATGTAAAATTAACAATCCAAAAACTGAAAACTGATAAAGCCCCCGGACCCGATGGTCTTTCAGCGCCATATTATAAAAAGTTTAAAGAAACTCTCACGCCACACATTACAAAAATCTGCAATGCACTTCTAAACGGCAACCAAATGCCCCCCGAATTTTATATTGCCCACGTTGCAGTGATTCCCAAACCCAAAAAAGATCATCAGCTAACGAAAAATTACCGGCCTATCTCACTACTTAATGTAGACTTAAAAATATTCACATCCATTATTACAGAAAGAATCAACAGAGTGCTCCCCTCTCTGGTACATAGGGATCAAGTGGGATTTATACCGCGGAGACAAGGACCGGACAATATAAGACGCAATCTAGATATAATAAACTCAGCAAACAATTCACAAAGACCTACTATGCTCTTAGCCTTAGACATTGAGAAGGCATTCGACTCAGTGTCATGGCCATATCTCTTCAAGGTACTATCCTTGTTTGGACTACCCCACAAATTAATCAACTGCTTAACACTATTATATGATAACCCAACAGCATACCTCAAACTCCCAACATTGCAACCTACCCCGATAAACATAAAGAGAGGTACTAGACAGGGATGCCCACTTTCGCCAGCGCTGTTTGCCTTGGCAATGGAGCCGCTAGCCGAAGCCATAAGGATAAACCCTGACATCTTGGGACCCCCCGATCTAGGGGAGCAATATAAAGTAAGTCTGTTTGCTGACGACCTGCTCCTGACCCTCTCTAACCCACATACCACTCTTCCAAATTTATTCTCGCTATTACATGACTTTGAGTTAGTATCAGGACTTAAAATAAATATAGACAAGTCGGAGGCCCTCTTCTTGAATACGCCTGAAAGAGATCAAGCACACCTAGTGTCGCATTTTGGTTTTGAAAAAAAAGAGCACTACCTAACTTATCTAGGGATTAACCTTACGTCTAACCGATCTAATCTATATAAATGGAACTACACCCCCCTTATAAAAAATTTCCAACGGGATCTGACTAAATGGTCGTCGCTGACTCTTTCATGGCTAGGTAGAATAAACGCCATAAAAATGGTCTCTCTCCCTAGGTTTTTATACCTTTTCCGCTCCCTTCCCATTCCGGTCCCCCTGAGAGTAATACGAGAAATACACACAATGGTCTCCAAATTTATATGGCTAGGGAAAAAAGCTAGAATAAAACAACAGACTATGTTTATCCACCGGAAAAAAGGAGGATTCTCCTTACCTAATTTTATAAACTATTATAAAGCGGCCCAAATTGCCCAACTAACTAGAATATGCACAACTGTAGACAAACCTAGATGGGTCCAACTGGAGTCATTTTTGTTAAAACCCTATTCCCTGATAGGTCTGCTGTGGACAGAGGCTAAACTCCCTAAACACGTCGCTGACATCTCACCTTTCGCGGCCCAGTCACTGCTCCTCTGGAGGAAAGAGAGGATTAAGATTGAGCTGCAGACTAGAAATACGCCATTAAACTCGCTATTTGGTAACCCAATATTTCCTCCGGGTCTCAATTCCCAATCCTTCTCATGGTGGATCCTGAGAGGAATAACCACTATAAAACATCTCTGCTCCCCGTTTAACATAATCCTATCTAAACAGGAGTTTATTCAAAAATACGAACCGCCAGTCCGAGAGGCATTTCGTATTAATCAAGTCTTTGATTTAGCTAGAAAGAGTGCAACGAATGGGAGGCCTTTCCGAGTAACTGGGTTCGAGCAGAAGTGCTTAACCGACCCACTGGGAGGAGGGGTCATTTCTTATTTATACTCATCCTTCACCAATACAAAGGAGGAAAAGAAACATAGATTTATGCAACAATGGGAGGAGGACCTGGGGTTTAATATCTCACTGGAAGAATGGCAAAACTGTTGTGGTGCTTTATCGAGAGGGTCCCACCAGGTATCCCTGGTTGAGACTTCCCTCAAAGTCTTACATAGAACATACTTGGTCCCTACGAGACTGCATACCATATATCCTCAGGTTTCTGATAAATGTTTTAGAGGCTGTGATGCACCAGGAGATATGGGTCATATATGGTGGTCCTGCCCAGCGGCGACCGATCTGTGGGGAGAGGTAAAGCTTCTGGTGGAAAGGATGCATGGAAAAGAGATATCAATGAGCCCAATGACTTTCCTGCTGGGCTTAAAACCAAAGGGACTGCCCAAAAACCTATATAAACTGGTGGTCATGCTGGGAATGGCGACCAAAATACACATTGCGTCAAAGTGGAAGTCTCCTTTGCTCTCGATCTCTCAGGTTAAAGATAGGATGAACACCATCATGATTTACGAGCGCATTCAAGCGACAAGGACAGATAACTGGAACTCCTTTTTCCAGATTTGGTCGCCATGGCTGGAACTATACCCGGATGATCAAGTGAGGAGGGCTCTCACCCTATCTCCATGACGAGTTGCCTCTTTTCGGACTTTGTGGCGGTATGGGGGCACCGGGGGGGCCGGTGCTGGGGCTGGACCAACATTTGTTGTCACAGGGAAAAAAAAAAAAAATACTCTTCTCATTTTCAATTTTGTAAAATTGTGGAACAGTTTTATATCACTCATGATTCTGTACCTAATCCCCCTTGTTTCTGTCTTGTCTTTGTCTTGTCTTAAACGTATCAACATTTATAACTCCCTCACATAATATTAAGGTGCTGTTGATATTTTTGTATTTACTGTAAAACCAGAACTCCCATGTTGGGAGAACTTTGTGTTATTTTTCAAATAATAAAAATGTATTGAAACAAAAAAAAAAAACATATATACAGTCTACATATATATGTATATTTCATACAGCGCTAGATAGCAGAAAAGCTTGTAATTCAATTGCCAGCTTTTGCTATCTTCTTCCCAAACCCGACAGGATATGAGACATGGTTTACATACAGTAAACCATTTCATATCCCTTATTTTATTACATATTCCTCACTACTGTTAGCAGTGTATGCAAAATTTGTGGACCCTAGCTGTTAAAATAAAGGGTTAAATCGCAAAAAAAATTGGCGTGGGCTCCCGCTCAATTTTCTCCGCCAGAGTGGTAAAGCCAGTGACTGAGGGCAGATATTAACAGCCTAGAGAGGGACTATGGTTATTGGCTCCCCCTGGCTAAAAGCATCTGCCCCCAGCCACCCCAGAAAAGGTACATCTGTAAGATGCGCCTATTCTGGCACTTGGCCACTCTCTTCCCACTCCTGTGTAGCAGTGGGATATGGGGTAATAAAGAGTTAATGTCACCTTGCTATTGTAAGGTGACATTAAGCCAGGTTAATAATGGAGAGGCGTCAATAAGACACCTATCAATTATTAATCCAATAGTAGTAAATGGTTAATAAAACACACACATTATGGAAAAAGTATTTTAATAAAATAAAGACACAGGGTGTTGTAATAGTTTATTATACTCTCAATAAAATTGAAGACCCTTGTCACCTGCAACAAAGTTAAAATAATAAACCAACAATATCCCATACCTTCCATCGTTCAGTCTTGTCCCACGCTGTAAATACATCTGAAGGGGTTAAATAATTTTACAAGCAGAAGCCTGCTAATGCAGCTGCCCCTGCCTGTAAAAAAACGGGGAATGAATGGAAAGCAGGAGAACGTACCTACCTAGACTTGCGGTGCTGCGCCCCCTGCTGGCATAATCTCAGATGACCTCGAGCGTGAGAAAATATTCAGAAAAATTCCCATGCTCAAGTTCATCTGAGATTATGCCAGCAGGGGGCGCAGCACCGCAAGTCTATGTAGCTACGTTCTCCTGCTTTCCATTCATTCCCCGGGTTTTTACAGGCAGGAGCGGCTGCATTAGCAGGCTTCTGCTTGTAAAATTATTTAACCCCTTCAGATGGATTTACAGTGTGGATAATGGATAGGTGTCTTTTTGATGCCTCTCCATTATTAACCTGGCTTAATGTCAACTTACAATAGCAAGGTGACATTAACCCTTTAATACTCCATATCCCACCGCTACACGGGAGTGGGAAGAGAATGGCCAAATGCCAGAATAGGCGCATCTTACATATGTGCCTTTTCTGGGGTGTCTGGGGGCAGATGTTTTTAGCCAGGGGGGGGCCAATATCCATGGTCCCTCTCTAGGCTATTAATATCTGCCCTCAGTCACTGGCTTTACCACTCTGGCGGAGAAAATTGCGAGGGAGCCCACGCCAGTTTTTTCCACGATTTAACCCTTTATTTTAACAGCTAGATCCCCAAAATTTTACACACATACACTTGACTGCTTGAGAAAGGTCCACATCCTGGACTCAAACATCGCACATGGGCCAATAAATCACTTTCTTTTTTTCTATTGGAGTGCTGCCTTCATTTTTTGGACTAATATATATATATCTATACTATGTGTAGACATTTATTCTATCTATTCTAATAAAACCTGTCAGTGTGATTTTACTGTACACCGCACTGAATTGCCGGCTTTTCTCTAGAACACCGCTGCGTATTTCTCGCAAGTCACACTGTTGGTCCGTGTGTAATCCGTATTTTTCTCGCCCCCATTGACTTTCATTGGCGGATTTTTTTCACAATACGCTGACAAATGCAGCATGCTGCGATTTTCTACGGCCGTACAAGATTGTATAATACGGATGTGTAAAATACGGCAGATAGGAGCTGGGCCATAGAGAATCATTGGTCCGTGTGCAATGCGTATTTTCTGTGCCTCTCATACGTCCGTAAAACTCGCTAGTGTGACGCCGGCCTTATAGCGATTGATATTTCATATGCAGAGATAGCCTTGTCAAAAAGGAAAACGACTCGAACTCTAGTGCTACCTATTGTAGGTAGGAAACCTAAAAGTCAATAACGACCCTTTAAACCGTTCACTCACTTGGGATTTTCCACTTTTGCTCCCCTTCTTCCCAGAGATATAACTATTTTTCCATCAATATGGCCATGTGAGGGCTTGTTTTTTGAGGGATGAGTTGAACTTTCGAACAACATTATTGATTTTACCATATAATGTCCAGGCAAACGGGAAAAAAATCCAAATGCAGTGAAATTGCAAAGAAAGTGCAATTCCACTGGTTTTATTTCACCATGTTCACCAAATGCTAAAACTGACCTGTCAATATAACTCTTCAGGTCGTTACCAGCTTGCAGATACCAAACATGTCCAGGTTCTTTTTAAATTCACTCTATTGGCGAGCAGAAATTGAAAAATGATCCCAGATGAACTGGTACTTTTTAAAATAAAATGTAATTTTTATTGACATAATAGTTTGAAAACATACAAAGTGAAAAGGTGCTAGACCCAATCAGAGAGGGACCTAATTGCCATGGGGTATTCCAAAACAATAGCCAAACAGCAAGTAAGGTAGTATAGAGATAAAATGAAGTACTAATTGGTATAAAGTGCCATAAATATTGTAAGACAGTTTACAGGTAAATTTCAACCATGTCTTTATTAGTATAAGGGAAAAAATTCCTAAATATGCCCTATTTATTTCACAAGATATTAGCTACATTAGCATGCTTATCTATCTATACCAATTAGTATGGAGATTTGCAGCGTTTTATTTTCCGCAGCATGTCAACTCTTTTCGCGGATGGGTGAAGCGTTTCTGTACCCATTGACTTCCATTGAGTCAGGCACATCCGCAGCAAAAACGCAGATGTAAAAAAGATCTGCGGATTTGCTGCGGATGTGGGTGCGAGAAACGCTGCAGATCGGGAGGGGGAAGAGTGTGTGGGCGGAGACTATGTGTGTGTCTGTGTGCGGAGGTCTGCGTGTGGGGGTCTGCGTGTATGTGTGGGTCTGTGTGTGTGTCTCTGCAAGCAGCCATTGTTTGATGGGACTACTGCTCCCATTCAGCTATGAATGCTCACAGTGGCAGTATTGCCGATGATGGGAAAGTAGTCCCATCAGACAATGCATGTGTTCAGTAGTAAAAAACAAACAAATAAAACATACAGAACATACAGCAGACATACACGCCATATATTACAGACAGTACATACAACATACAGTACATAATCACCTAGTCCCCGAAGCCCTCGATCTAATAAAAATAACATAATAAACCAACCTATACTTACCTTTCTGCCGTAGTCCAGTTAATAATGAGTGTCCCACGATGATCTCCTGTGTAGAACAGTGACATCGGGCGATGTCAGTGCTCTACAGGGCCTCCGCAATGAACAGACAGGGAAGGTAATCCTTCGCAATGTATCCCTCCACCGCTGGCGGTAGAGAGGTCAAGCTAGTTCATTCTCTCACCGGCAGCGCTTTGTGAGAAAATTACCGCACAGCATTGCCGTAAAGTGAGCCTGAACTCAGGCAACCTCTTCAGTGATACACTGCAGGAGCCATTATCTCCTTTCAGTGGATAGTAGGAGGCACTGTAGAGAAGTGACATCACCTGATGTCACTGTTCTATAGGGGGGATCATCATGTGAAACTCGTTATTAAATTGGACTGCGTCGGAACAGGGAGTATACTGTTGGTTTATTATTTTTTGCAGGTGATCGATGGCTTCGGGGAATTAGGAGTGGTTGTAAGTATGGTGAAGTTAAGAATATTAAAATACTTTTTCTGGCTGTGTATTTAACGCTTTCACAACTATAGGATTAGTAATGGATAGGTATCTTATTGACGCCTCTCCATTACTAACCGGGCTTAATGTCACCTTACAATCAAAGATGACATTAACCCCTTATTACCCCATATGCCACCGCAACAGGGCAGTGGGAAGAGAGAGGCTAAGTGCCAGAATTTGCGCATCTTACAGATGCGCCATTTCTGGGGGGGGCTGGTATTTGTAGCTGCGGGGGGGCAATATTCATGGCCCCTCTCTAGGCTATGAATATCAGCCCGCAGCTGTCTGCATAGCCTTTCTGGCTATTAATTATAGGGGAACTCCACGTAATTTTTTTGGAGTCCTCTATTTTAGTAGCCACTAAAGGCTAAATATACAGCTGCGTGCTGAGATTCATAGCCTGGGAAGATCCATGGGTATTAACCCCTTCCCAGGCTAGAAACATCAGCCCCCAGCCGTCGGCTTTCCCTCTCTGGCGTAGAAAATTGCGCGGGAACCCACGCTATTTTTTCCCCTTTTTTTTAAAATTAAAGATATTGCGTGCAGATTTTGTGTGTGTGTGTGTCTTTATTTAACTATTTATGTACCATTTTATTAGGTTCATTACTAAACATTGGCCTTGGTATTATCTATCATCTATTTATCCATTATCTACCTATTATCTATTTATCTGTCCATCTATTTATATCATCTATCTGTCTGTGTCTGCGTGTGTGTGTGTGTGTGTGTGTGTAAACATTATTCTTCAATGGAGTATGTAAAATAAGAGTTGGACAAAAAAATTACATCACAATTCTTTTTTTTTTTTGTTAAATAATAGATCTTTAGGTAGGTTGCAAAAACGCAGACAAATCCGCATGAAAATCCACACAAAAACACGCATCAAAACCATGCGGATTTTTACCTGCGTTTTCTTCCAAGAGATGCAGATTCTGTGCAGAAAATTCTGCAGACAAATCTGCAATGTGTGCATATACCCTAAAGATGTACTGTGGTAAATGAGATGGAGAAAGGAGCTGTTCAACAATGGGGGAACATTTACCAGTAAAATGGCCCCCCTCACTCCAAAGTGAAGATAAGAAAGAATCCTGGGCAGCATCATATATTTGCCAAAATCATGTTCCCTGGTATAAGGAAAGGGTGTTGGGTAAATCTAAGCTTTTTTTAAAGGTGTTTAAAGTGTTATTGTTCTCTCTTCTGAAATTTCCCATTATTTAAGAGCCTAGATATGGCTAAACACACATCATGAAATTCATACATGGGATTAAAAACTTAATTCTGTACTAAAAACTAAAAGATAAAGCTTTTCTTGCAAAATTTAGGGAACAGCATTTTATCTTCTGAAACAGATCTGTGCTTTACATTTTCAGCACACAGAGTTAAGCAATCTAAAACCCACCTTGCTGTTGAATGTGGGCGAACAGACAGCACCTGCTATTGAGTTAGTGACCTGAAAAGAATTCTAATAGCTTTGGCAAAACATAGCTTTTGGCAACCAGTGTACCAGTACCTTGAGAAATTAGCAAGATGCTAACTATTCTGGTTAAAGGCCTTTTACTTTATATAGCGAATGTGTAGTAAATTACAGGTTTTACGGTATATCTTTTATAACTATAGAACATTATATGCAATTGCCCAATTCATGATAACATGACCTTAACCCCTTTACCCCCCAAGCCTGCTTTCACCTTCATGACCAGGCCAAATTTTACAATTCTGACCAGTGTCAATTTATGTGGTGAAAACTCTAACTTCTCAACGGATCCCACATATTCTGAGATTGTTTTTCTTGTGACACATTGTACTTCCCAGATAGTAGTAACATTTCTTTGATATGACTAGCATTTATTTGTGGGGGAAAAAATGGAAATTTGGCAAAAATTTTGAAATGTTGAAACTTAATTTTTTATTACCCTTAAATCAGAGAGATTTGTCACACAAGATGGTTAATAACATTTTCCACAAGTTTACTTTACATCAGCATGATTTTTTAAACATAATTTTTTTTTGTTAGGAAGCTATAAGGGTTAAACGTTAAACAGTGATTTCTCATTTTTCTAACAAAATCTACAAAACCATTTTTTTAGGGACCACATCACATTTGAAGTGACTTTGAGGGGCCTATGTGACAGAATATACCCAAAATTGACACCATTCTAAAATCTGCACCCCTTAAGGTATTCAAAAACACACACGAAGTATATTAACTCTTCAGGTGCTTCACAGTAATTAATGAAATGTGGAAGGAAAAAATGAACATTTAACTTTTTTTTCACAAAAATTTGACTTTAGACCCATTTATTTTTGCAAGGGTAATTGGAAAAAATGGACTACAAAATTTGCTGTGCAATTTCTTTTGAGTATGCCAATACCCAATCAATATGTGAGGGAAAACCACTGTTTGGGCACACGGCAAATTTTGGAAGTCAAGGAGCACCATTTGACTGTAAAATTTTCTGGAATAATTAGCGGAAGCCATGTCGCGTTTGCAGAGCCCCTGATGTACCTAAACAGTGGAAAACACTCACAAGTGACACCATTTGGAAACTAGACCCCTCAGTGATCTTATCTAGATGAGTGGTGAGCACCTTAAACCACCAGGTGCTTCACAGAAGTTTACAACCTTGAGCTGTGAAAATAAAAAAAATAACACTTTTCCAGCAAAAAATGTTTTTTAGCCCCAAATTTTGCATTTTCACAAGGGTAACAGAAGAAAATGGACCACAAAATGTGTTGTGCAATTTCTTCTGAGTACACTGATACTCCTTAAGTGGGGGAAAACTTCTGTTTGGGTGCAAAGCAAGACATGGATAGGAAGGAGTGCCATTTGACTTTGGCAGCACAAAATTGGCTGCAATAATTAGAGGATGCCAATGTGTGCTTGGAGAGCCCCTGATGTGCCTTAACAGTGGAAACCCCCCCAAAATTGACCCCAGTATGGAAACTAAATCTCTCAAGGAATGTATCTAGATGTGTGATGAGCACCTTAAACCCCAGGTGCTTCACAGGAGTTTATAATGCAGATATGTGAAAATAAAAAAACATTTTTCCCACAAAAAAGTTTTTATCACACAAGTTTTTATTGTCACAAGGTTAACAGGAGAAAATGGAACCCAAAATTTATTATGCCATTTCTCCTGAGTACTCAGATACTCCATATGTTGGGGAAAACAACTGTCTGAGCGCATGCCAGGCCTCTGAAAGGATTGACATTTTGGAACGCAGACTTTGATGGGTGTCATGTTTGGATAGCCCCTGATGTGGAAAACCCTCACACGTGACCCCATTTTGGAAACTAAACCCTTCAAGGAATTTACCTAGATGTGTGGTGAGCACCTTGAACCCTCAGGTGCTTCATAAGAACTTTATAACAGCGCTGTGAAAAGAACAAACATCACATTTTTCCAACAAAAATCTTTTTTTCTGGGAAAAAAAATATTTTTTTATTTTCATGGCTCTGCGTTATAAACTTTAGTGAAACACTTGGGGGTTCAAAGTGCTCATCACACATCTATATAAGTTCATTGGGGGGTCTAGTTTGCAAAATAAGGTCACTTGTGGGGGTTTCTACTGTTTAGGCACATCAGTGGCTCTCCAAACGCGACATGGCGTTCGATCTCAATTCCAGCCAATTTTGTATTGAGAAGTCAAACGCGCTCCTACCCTTCCGAGCTCTGCTATGCGCCCAAACAGTGGTTTACCCCAACATTTGGGGCATCGGCGTACTCAGGACAAATTGTACAACAACTTTAGGGGTCCAATTTCTCCTGATACCCTTGGTAATGTGAAACAACTTGATAAATGTGATAAATGTTCATTTTTTTTAAACATTCGAAAAGTTCCTGTGGAGCACCTGAAGCATTTGCCACTAGGCACTTGAGGGCACGTAACTAGAGCGCCACAATGCGGGAGGTTGGGCGGCAGCGGCACCTGAGCAAGGTTGTATTTTTTTTTTTAAAGATCTTTTTTCCCACGGAAGCAGGACGCTCATATGTGGTGCTGGAGGACCGTGCGCCTCTCGTTGGTGGCTGCAGGGATAGAGCAGCCCTGGAAGCACGACGCTCTGCCCTCATCTTAGTGGTGCTAGAGGACCGGGCGCCTCTCATTGGTGGCTGCAGGGATAGAGCGGCCCCGAGAGCAGGACGCTCTGCCCTCATCTCAATGGTGCTGGACGACCGGGTGCCTCTCGTAGGTGGTTGCAGGGATAGAGCGGCTGTGCCAGGGGTGGCGCTCTCTGCTGCTCGGAGGACTGATGTTACGAGAGGAGCGGGTGAAGGAGGTAGAGAAAAACCGTATCAAGTGCCCTTCTCTGATCTGTGCAGTGACCAGGGGGCAAGAGCTGCTGTGCCCTGTGCCCCCTATGCTACTGTACACTGTGATACTGTGCCCCCTACAATACTGTACCCTGTGTCCCATGTGCTGCTGTACCCCCTACACTACTGTGCCCATGTGCCCCGCTACACTACTGTACCTGTTATGAACTGGTGGTTTAGGAGCAACATGGGACGAGCTCTGAAGGAGGTGGAGCCTGTACTGACCGCAGTCCCTAAGCTCAACACAACACTAGAAGTAGCCGTGGGATGCTCCTGTCACTCCCTAGGCACCTCGTCACAGCCTGAGAATTAACTACCCCTAAAGATAGAAACAGGAAAACTATCTTGCCTCAGAGAAAATCCCCAAAGGATAGATAGCCCCCCACAAGTAATGACTGTGAGTGGAGAGGGAAAAGACATACACAGAATGAAACCAGGATGTAGCACAGGAGGCCAGTCTAGCTAGCTAGATAGGACAGGATAGAATACTGTGCGGTCAGTATTAAAAACTACAAAAATCCACACAGAGTTTACAAAAATCTCCACACCTGACTAAAGGTGTGGAGGGTAAATCTGCTTCCCAGAGCTTCCAGCTTAACTGAATTAATCCATACTGACAAGCTGGACAAAACATAGAATGCAAAGAACGAGTAAGTCCACAACATGTGGACAGAAAAGAGCAAAGCAAGGACTTAACTTTGCTGGACTGGTCAGGATATCAGGGAAATCCAAGAGAGATGTGAATCCAACCAGGAACCATTGACAAGTGGCACTGGCTGAAGGGAAGAGCCAGGCATAAATAGCCGAGCAGAAAGACAATCAGTGGAAGCAGCTGCAGACTGCTAAATCCAAGGAGCAGCCATACCACTTAAAACCACCGGAGGGAGCCCAAGAGCAGAACTCACAAAAGTGCCACTTACAACCACCGGAGGGAGCCCAAGAGCGGAATTCACAACATGTACCCTGTGCCCCCTCCTGATTGCCCCAGTACGGAAATTTGCAGCTCTCGTGGTATCTACGTCAGTTCGGACACCAGCCGCACAAAGGAACCGGACACTGGGGAGGCAGCACTGTGAGTATCGAGCACCCTGCTCCGATCTGTGTAGTGACCAGGGGGCAAGTGCTGCTGTGCCCTGTGCTCCATATGCTACTGTACCTTGTGCTACTGTGCCCCCTACACTACTGTGCCATGTGCCCCCTACCCTACTGTACTTTGCTGCTGTGCCCCCTTTACTTCTTGTCCCTGTGCCCCCTACCCTACTGTACTCTACCGCTGTGCCTCCTACCCTACTGTACTCTGCTGCTGTGCCCCTATACTTCTTGTCCCTGTGCCCCCTACACTACTGTACCCTGTGCCCCCTACCCTACCGTACTCTGCTGCTGTGCCCCATACACTACTGTACCCTGTGCCTCATGTTCTGCTGTGCCCCCTACACCACTGTATCCCCAGCCCCATGTGCTACTGTGCCCCTTACACTACTGTACCCTGTGCCGTATGTGCTGCTGTGCCCCCTACACTACTGTACCGTGCCACATATGCTGCTGTGCTCCCTACACTACTGTATCCTGTGCCCCATGTGCCCCTTACACTACTGTACCCTGTGCCCCATGTGCTGCTGTGCCCCCTACACTACTGTACCCTGTGCCCCATGTGCTGCTGTGCCTCCTACACTACTGTGCCCCCTACACTATTGTACCCTGTGCCCCATGTGCTGCGGTGCCCCCTACACTACTGTACCCTGTGCCCCCTACACTATTATACCCTGTGCCCCATGTTCTGCTCTGCCCCTACACTACTGTACCCTATGCCCCCTACCCTACTGTACCCTGTGCCCCATGTGCTGCTGTGCCCTCTACACTACTGTACCCTGTTCCCTCTACACTACTGTACACCGTGCTGCTGTGCCCCTACAGTACTGTGCTCCATGTGCTGCTATATCCTCTCCTCATGTACTTCTGTGTCTTCTGCTTCATGCACTGCTGTGCCCCGTATGTTGTGCTACCCTGTGCCTCCTACACTGCTGCGCCCCTTGTGTTGTTTTACCCTGTGCCTCCTGCACTGCTGTGCCCCGTGTGTTGTCCTGCCCTGTGCCTCTTGCACTGCTGCGCCCCTTGTGTTGTTTTACCCTGTGCCTCCTGCACTGCAGTGCCCCATGTGTTTTGTCTGCCCTGTGCCTCCTGCACTGCTGTGCCCTATGTGTTTTGTCTGCCCTGTGCCTCCTGCGCCCCTTGTGTTGTGGTACCCTGTGCCTCCTGCTGTGCAGTGCCCCGTGTGTTGCGGTGCCCTGTGCCACCTGCACTGCTGTGCCTCGTGTATTGTGGTGCCCTGTGCCTCCTGCACTGCAATGCCCTATGTGCAGTGCCGTATTTGTCGCTAGGCACTTGAGGGCACCAGGATTTGTTTCATGCGGATGCATTCTCCTTCAGACCCTGGGAACCATCAGGATACCTTCCGATACTTGGTGTCCCATTGACTTGTATTGGTATCGGGTATCGGTATCGGCGATATCCGATACTTTTCGGGTATCGGCCGGTACTATCCGATACCGATACTTTCAAGTATCGGACGGTATCGCTCAACACTAGCCGCGAATGGCAAAAATCGCTGATGTGAAAGTAGCCTAAGTCACTGCCGACAGTGTCTGTATTAGGCCGGGATCACACATACGTGAGATACGGCTGAGTCTCGCAGGTGAAATCCCTCCTCTGGCGCCGGCACTTGGGAGCGGAGCGTGCAGCTCCATATGTCGCTGCGCGGCTGCACGCTCCACTGCGGAGTGCCAGCGCCAGAGGATGGATTTCACCTACGAGACTCAGCCGTATCTCGCGTATGTGTGATCCCGGCCTTAGTCATACTCACCAATAGGGAGGTGGCAAGAAAAGGGCCTAGGGCAGCATAAACTCTAAATACGGCCTTGACCTGAAGGTTAATAAACTTCTTGAATTTGGTTTTGAGCACCTTGAGGGGAGAAGTTTTTAGAATGGTGACACCTTTGGGAATCTATTATACAGCCCCCTGAAAGTGACTTCAAATGTGATGTGGTCCCTAAAAAAAATGGTGTTGTAAAAATGAGAAATCGCTGGTCAACTTTTAACTCTTATAACTCCCTAACAAAAAAACATGTGGTTCCAAAATAGTGCTGATGTAAAGTAGAAATGAGGAAAATGTTATTTAGTAAGTACTTTGTGTGACATATCTCTGTGATTTAATGGCATGAAAATTCCCTTTTTTTTACAAATAAACGCAAGTCATTGCAAATAAATTTTACTACTACCACAAAGTACAATATGACGCGAAAAATAATGTCAGAATCACCAGAATCCATGGAAGCGTTCCAGAGTCATTACCTCATAAAGGGACAGTGGTCAGAATTGTAAAAATTGGCCCAGTCATTAATGTGCAAACCACCCTTGGGGGTAAAGGGGTTAAGCTGGGTTAGGTGTTCATCCCTGTCTTTAGGACTGAAACAGATCTGGTTGCATCTGAGGGACTGTCTGTAGACAATGGATTTTTTAATGTGTTTAGCATGGAAGCTTTCCCATCTGAGGTTTGTGGGATGGTCAAATGGTTTCCGATACACTGATGTTTAGAACAAACCATTTTGGACTTTCATGGTGGTGTCTAGAAAGTTGATTTTTGTTTTTGAGTGGTGCAATGTCAAGTTTATGGTAGGATGAAATTTGTGCATGGAAATTTAGAAGTTCTTGTTCGGACTCAGTCCAGATTATTAAGATGTCATTGATGTAATGGAAATAGGCAAAGGGTTTGATGGAGCAGGATGTCTAAGTTACAGATATCACTTACAGTAAACAAACTAACAATGACAGACTGATAAAGAGGGGCGAGGACTCTGCCCTTGCGGGCTTACATTCTACAGGATTATGGGGAATGAGACAATAGGTTGAGGGTTGCAGGAGCTCCGGTGTTGGTGAGGCGGTAGCTTCGGTAGTGATGAGGAGGCAGCGGGGTCAGAGCAGGCTGTAGGCTTTCCTGAAGAGATGGGTTTTCAGGTTCCATCTGAAGGATCCGAATGTGGTTGATAGTCGGACGTGTTGGGGCAGAGAATTCCAGAGGATGTGGGATATTCGGGAGAAGTCTTGGAGGCGATTGGATGAGGAGCGAATAAGTGTAGAGGGGAGAAGGAGGTCTTGGGAGGACCAGAGATTACGTGAGGGAAGATATCGGGAGATTAGTTCAGAGATATATGGAGGAGACAGGTTATGGATGGCTTTGTAGGTCAGTATTAGTAACTTCAACTAGATACGCTGAGGGAATGGGAGCCAGTGAAGAGATTTGCATAGGGGGAAGCAGAGGAGTAGCGAGGAGAAAGATGAATTAGTCAGGCAGCAGAGTTAAGGATGGACTGGAGAGGTGCAAGAGTGTTAGCAGGGAGGCCACAGAAAAGGATGTTGAAGTAGTCAAGGCGGGAGATGATGAGGGCATGCACAAGCATTTTAGTAGATTGACGGTTAAGGAAAGGACGGATTCTGGAGATATTTTTGAGCTGGAGGTGGAAAGAGCTTGGATGTGCGGTTTGAAGGACAGGGCAGAGTCAAAGGTTACTCCGAGGCAGCAGACTTCTGGTACGGGGATGATGTCATTATACAGTACAGACCAAAAGTTTGGACACACCTCATTTAAAGATTTTTCTGTATTTTCAGGACTATGAAAATTGTAAATTCACACTGAAGGCATCAAAACTATGAATTAACACATGTGGAATTATATACTTAACAAAAAAGTGTGAAACAACTGAAAATATGTCTTATATTCTAAGTTCTTCAAAGTAGCCACCTTTTGCTTTGATGACTGCTTTGCACACTCTTGGCATTCTCTTGATGAGCTTCATGCTCAATGTGGTACACACAAGGACACAGGACAGAGGTTGAGTCAACTTTAATCCATGTCAACTGGCTACAAGTGTGATTTAGTTATTGCCAACACCTGTTAGGTGCCACAGGTAAGTTACAGGTGCTGTTAATTACACAAATTAGAGAAGCATCACATGATTTTTCGAACAGTGCCAATACTTTTATCCACCCCCTTTTTATGTTTGGTGTGGAATTATATCCAATTTGGCTTTAGGACAATTCTTTTTGTGTTTTTTTCATTTAAGACAAATTAAATGAAGATAATAATACCAAAGAATTTGTGATTGCAATCATTTTCAGGAAGAAACGGAGTATTATCTGACAGAATTGCAGGGGTGTCAATACTTTTGGCCACAACTGTATATATATTATACAGTATATGTATATAGCTGGCTGTCTTCCTTACAAGTGGATTAAGGATGTTTTCTACCCACCGTGAGATTTTTTTTCAGTGAAGTGTTCTCACCCTTGAGATGATTGGCCTCCCTGGGTTGCCTGGCTTATGAATCTTAGGAGGCATATAGAAACTTCCCATTCTTGGATTCTCAGGTATTAAGTCAAGAAGGTTTATAAAGTCTGTACACAGACATTTGATGACTTTTCAACTCCTTCAGATATTTTGGAGTTGGGTCATCATCCAGTTTGGTGTAGTACTGTATATCCATCAGTTGTCTGTGTGCCTCTTTGATGTAGTCAGTTGTATTGAGGACAACTATGGCACCACCTTTATCCGCAGGCTTAATAATGATCTCCCTGTTGTTCTTCAGGAAGTGTATCGCCTTTCTCTCCGACAAGCTGATATTAGATGTTTCCTTTGCTTTTCTATCCGGTATCATGGACTGCACCGAATGTCTAAAGGAGTCAATGTATTGGTCCAGTTAGAGTTATTCTCCAGTCTGACTTGAGCTTGGCTGCCCAGAAGCCCCAAGTTCTCTTTGACAGAGAAGAACTCCTTCAGTCTAAAGGTACCGTCACACTCAGCGACGCTGCAGCGATATAGACAACGAGCCGATCGCTGAAGCGTCGCTGTTTAGGTCGCTGTAGAGACGTCAAACACAGCAGCTCCAGAACAATGCAGGAGCGATCCAGTGACGTACTTATCGTTCTCGCTGGTTGTTAGCTCCATGTAAAACATTGCTGGCATCGTTGCTTTTGCTGTCAAACACGACGATACACGCCGACCTGACGACCAAATAAAGTTCTGGACTTCTAGCTCCGACCAGCGATGGCACAGCGGGATCCAGATCGCTGCTGCGTGTCAAACACAACGAGATCGCTATCCAGGACGCTGCAACGTCACGGATCGTTGTCGTTCTCGTTGTAAAGTTGCTGAGTGTGAAGGTACCTTAAGTCTCCTGAAGTATTGGTCCATGTCACTACAAAATACCGCTCGGCATTTTCCGCAGCATGTCAATTCATAGTGTGGATTCCGCAGCATTTTACACCTGTTCCTGTATAGGAATCCGCTGGTGAAATCCGCCCAAAAAACACTAGAAATCCGCGGTAAATCCGCAGGTGAAACGCAGTGCATTTGACCTGCAAATTTTTCAATAACGGTGCGGAAAAAGCCGCACAAAAATCCGCAACGTGGGCACATAGCCTTAGGGTTAGGGTTAGAATTAGAGTTGGAATTAGGGTTAGGGCTGTAATTAGGGTTAAGATTAGGGTTAGCGGTGTGTTGGGGTTAAGGTTTGGCTTGTGGTTAGGGTTATGTGGGATTAGGGTTAGGGGTGTGTTGGGGTTAGGGTTGTGATTAGGGTCATGGTTAGAGTTGGGATTAGGGTTAGGGATGTGTTGGGGTTAGTGCTGGAGTTAGAATTGAGGGGTTTCCACTGTTTAGGCACATCAGGGGGTCTCCAAACGCGACATGGCACCACTATTGATTCCAGCCAATCTTGCGTTCAAAAAGTCAAATGGTGCTCCCTCCCTTCCGAACCTCGACGTGTGCCCAAATAGTGGTTTACCCCCACATATGGGGTATCAGCGTACTCAGGACAAACTGGACAACAACTTTTGGGGTCCAATTTCTCCTGTCACCTTTATGAAAATAAAAAATTGCTGGCTAAAAAATAAAGGAAAGAAAAATTATCTTTTATTTTCACGGTTCTTCGTTATAAACTTCTGTGAAGCACTTGGGGGTTTAAAGTGTTCACCACACATCTAGATAAGTTCCTTGGGGAGTCTAGTTTCCAAAATGGGGTCACTTGTGGGGGGTTTCTACCGTTTAGGCACATCAGGGTCTCTGCAAACACAACGTGATGCCCGCAGACCATTCCATCAAAGTCTGCATTTCAAAACGTCACTACTTCCCTTCCAAGCCCCAATGTGTGCCCAAATAGTGGTTTACTCCCACATATGGTGTATCAGCGTACTCAGGACAAACAGGATAACCACTTTTGGGGTTCAATTTCTCCTGTCACCCTTGTGAAAATGAAAAACTGCGGGCTAAAAAACCTAATTTTTGAGGAAAGAAAAATGATTTTTTATTTTCACGGCTCTGCGTTATAAACTTCTGTGGAGCACTTGGGGGTTGAAATTGCTTACTACACATCTAGATAAGTTTCTTGGGGGGTCTAGTTTCCAAAATGGGGTCACATGTGGGGGAGCTCCAATGTTTAGGCACACAGGGGCTCTCCAAACGCGCCATGGTGTCCGCTAACGAATGGAGCTAATTTTTCATTCAAAAAGTCAAATGGCGCTCCTTCCCTTCCGAGCCTTGCCGTGTGCCCAAACAGTGGTTTACCCCCACATGTGAGGTATCGGTGTACTCAGGAGAAATTGCCCAACAAATGTTAGGAACCATTTTATCCTGTTGCCCACGGATCAATTTGTGAAGCACCTGGGGGTTTAAAGTGCTCACTATGCATCTAGATAAGTTCCTTGGGGGGGGTCTAGTTTCCAAAATGGGGTCACTTGTGGGGGAGCTCCAATCTTTAGACACACAGGGGCTCTCCAAACGTGACATGGTGTCCGCTAAAGACTGGAGCCAACTCTTCATTCAAAAAGTCAACTGGCGCTTCTTCCCTTCCAAACCCTGTCGTGCGCCCAAACTGGTTCCCCCCCCCCCCCCACATATGGGGTATCGGCATACTCAGGACAAATTGGACAACAACTTTCGGGGACCCGTTTCTCCTTTTAGCCTTGGTAAAATAAAAAAATTGTTGCTAAAAGATAGTTTTTGTGACTAAAAAGTTAAATGTTCATTTTTTCCTTCCATGTTGCTTCTGCTGCTGTGGAACACCTGAAGGGAATGGTGTCACTTTTGGGTATTTTCAGCCATATAGACCCCTCAAACTGACTTCAAATGTGAGGTGGTCCCTAACAAAATGGTTCTGTAAATTTTGCTGTAAAAATGAGAAATTGATGGTCAAATTTTAACCCTTATAACTTCCTAAATTGTGCTGACATAAAGTAGACATGTAGGAAATGTTATTTATTAACTATTTTGTGTCACATAACTCTCTGGTTTAACAGAATAAAAATAAAAAATTTGAAAATTGCAACATTTTCAATATTTTTGCCAAATTTCCATTTTTTTCACAAATAAAAGCAAAAATTATCGATCTAAATTTACCACTAACATGAAGCCCAATATGTCACGAAAAAAGTCTCAGAATAGCTACGATCCGTTGAAGCGTTCCTGAGTTATTACCTCATAAAGGGACACTGGTCAGAATTGCAAAAAATGGCCATGTCATTAAGGTCAAAATAGGCTGGGTCATGAAGGCGTTAAAAATTACATTTTAAGCTGGGTTAGGTGTTCATCCCTGTCCTTAGAACTAGAACAGATATGGTTGTATCTGAGGGCTTGGTTGGAGACAATGGATTTTTTAATGTGTTTAGGATGGAAGCTGTCCATCTGAGGTATGTGGGATGGTCAATAGGTTTCCGATACACTGATGTTTGGAACAAACCATTTTGGACTTTTATGGTGGTGTTTAGAAAGTTCATTTTTGCTTTTGAGTGGTGCAATGTCAAGTTTATGGTAGGATGAAATTTGTTGAATTTGTCAGGTTGCGGTTGGGTTAGCCAACTCTATGGTGCCTGCAGTTTAGGTGCTTCCTATGTGGGCTGCGGGAACTGGCAATCAATGCTGGAAATTTAGAAGTTCTTGTTTGGACACAGTCCAGATTATTAAGATGTCATCAATGTAACGGAAATAGGCAAAGGGTTTGATGGAGAAGGATGTTATAAAGTCATTTTCCAGTTTAGCCATGAAGAGGTTGGCGTACTTGGGCGCCACTTTACTTCCCATAGCAGTGTCGGTGCGTTGTAGATATAGCTCCTCACCGAAAGAGAAAAAGTTGTGTGTGAGGATTAATCTGGTGTTATTACAGACTCGGAAGGGATCCCTTTGGCCTCAAGAAACATTTGGCAGGTGGTTAGTCCATCTTCGTGTGGAATGTTAGAAAATAAGAATTTGACATCCATGGTGGCTAAGATGGTGCTGTCGGGGAGGGGACCTATCATGGATAGCTTATTCAGCAGGGCTGCAGTGTCCTGTATATAGCTGGCTGTCTTCCTTACTATGTGGCTGTACAGTACTGCTTAGCTGTACGGCAAGACTCAGGTGGGATGGAGCACTACTTAACTCCTGGAGCGCAGATTTTCCTAAAATAGTTTGCTAACTCCATATACAGAGCCCCTAAGTGCTAGGAAAGCAAAATCCTCCCTCAAGTGGAAATTATACCCTTTTGGGAATCTATCTATCTATAGGTCTAGTGATGATTTAGGAAGAAACCAACCACCAGAACTCTAGAATAAACCATGAAAGTCCGGACAAGATACTATAATTCAAAATATATATCTTTTATTTTAATAATAGCAATGGTTATACTACAATAAATTGTGTGCACGTATCACGACACTTTATACCAACATTATATAAAAAAATTATAATATTAAAGGCACAAATGTAGTGGATGGTGGACCCAAGGATAAAAAACATTATATTAGGCCATATAAGTTGGAAATGAATGGGCTATAGTGATGATTTAGACTACATGGAATTAATTTACTATAATGAGGCATCAGTTATTCTGGACTCCGTCTGGTCTCTGTTCAGCTTTGTCCTTTTCAAAAGTGCACAAAACTGTGGAAGACCACGCTTTTATAATGCCTAAAAGATTGACACTGCCGAATCACAGGTCAGATGGCATCCACAGTGCCTCCATCTGCCTCATTATAGGGAATTTTCCGTCAGAGGTTCTGTCTGAATCATGTATCTCAGAAGTTTACACGGAAACTCCAGTGTAAGCGCTCAGCGCAGATCGTAGGATGAATTTGAGCCGAGGCATTACTGCAATTTTTGTGAGGCAGAATGAAAAAAAAAAAATCACCTGGAGGTTAAGAATCGGTTCATTTTTTACACCGTTCCTCGTGCGGTATAAGTGATTAGATGACTTTATTCTTCGGGTCGATGTGATTACAGCGATACCAGATTTATAGTGGGTCAAACACTAAAAAATGCTTTTTATTGCAAAAACAACCATATTTAGAGATATAATTTTTCCATATTTCTGCCAACAGAGTCATGTGAGAGCTTGTTTCTTGCGGGACAAGTTGATGTTTTAACCCCTTCATGACCCAGCCTATTTTGACCTTAAAGACCTTGCCGTTTTTTGCAATTCTGACCAGTGTCCCTTTATGAGGTAATAACTCAGGAACGCTTCAATGGATCCTAGCGGTTCTGAGATTGTTTTTTCGTGACATATTGGGCTTCATGTTAGTGGTAAATTTAGGTCAATAAATTCTGTGTTTATTTGTGATAAAAACGGAAATTTGGCGACAATTTTGAAAATTTCGCAATTTTCACATTTTGAATTTTATTCTGTTAAACCAGAGAGGTATGTGACACAACATAGTTAATAAATAACATTTCCCACACGTCTACTTTACATCAGCACAATTTTGGAAACAAAATTTTTTTTTGCTAGGAAGTTATAAGGGTTAAAATTTGACCAGCGATTTCTCATTTTTACAACGAAATTTACAAAACCATTTTTTTTAGGGACCACCTCACATTTGAAGTCAGTTTGAGGGGTCTGTATCGCTGAAAATACCCAAAAGTGACACCATTCTAAAAACTGCACTCCTCAAGGTACTCAAAACCACATTCAAGAAGTTTATTAACCCTTCAGGTGCTTCACAGCAGCAGAAGCAACATGGAAGGAAAAAATGAACATTTAACTTTTTAGTCACAAAAATGATTTTTCAGCAACAATTTTTGTATTTTCCCAATGGTAAAAGGAGAAACTGAACCACGAAAGTTGTTGTCCAATTTGTCCTGAGTACGCTGATACCTCATATGTGGGGGTAAACCACTGTTTGGGCGCACGGCAGGGCTTGGAAGGGAAGGAGTGCCATTTGACTTTTTGAATGAAAAATTGGCTGCACTCTTTAGCGGACACCATGTCAAGTTTGGAGAGCCCCCGTGTGCCTAAAAATTGGAGCTCCCCCACAAGTGACCCCATTTTGGAAACTAGACGCCCCAAGGAACTTATCTAGATGCATAGTGAGCCCTTTAAACCCCCAGCTGCTTCACAAATTGATCCGTAAAAACTAAAAAGTACTATTTTTTCACAAAAAAATTCTTTTAGCCTCAATTTTTTCATTTTCACATGGACAACAGGATAAAATGGATCCTAAAATTTGTTTGGCAATTTCTCCTGAGCACACCGATACCTCACATGTGGGGGTACACCACTGTTTGGGCACATGGTAAGGCTCGGAAGGGAAGGAGCGCCATTTGACTATTTGAATGAAAAATTATCTCCATCGTTAGCGGACACCATGTCGCGTTTGGAGAGACCCTGTGTGCTTAAACATTGGAGCTCCCCCACAAGTGACCCCATTTTGGAAATTGGACCCCCCAAGGAACTTATCTAGATGCCTAGTGAGCACTTTAAACCCTCAGGTGCTTCACAAATTGATCCGTAAAAATGAAAAAGTACTTTTTTTTCACAAAAAATTTTTTTCGCCTCAATTTTTTCATTTTCACATGGGCAATAGGATAAAATGGATCCTAAAATTTGAAGAGCAATTTCTCCCGAGTACGCCGATACCTCATATGTGGGGGTAAACCACTGTTTGGGCACACGGCAGGGCTCAGAAGGGAAGGCGCGCCTTTTGACTTTTTGAATGGAAAATTAGCTCCATTTGTTAGCGGACACCATGTCGCATTTGGAGAGCCCCTGTGTGCCTATGCAATGGAGCTCCCCCACAAGTGACCCCATTTTGGAAACTAGACCCCCCAAGGAACTTATCTAGATGCATACTGAGCACTTTAAACCCCCAGGTGCTTCACAGAAGTTTATAATGCAGGGCCATGAAAATAAAAAATAATTTTTCTTTTCTCAAAAATGATTTTTTAGCCTGGAATTTCCTATTTTGCCAACGGTAATAGGAGAAATTGGACCACAAATGTTGTTGTCCAGTTTGTGCTGAGTACGCAGATACCCCATATGTGGGGGTAAACCACTGTTTGGGCGCACGGCAGGGCTCAGAAGGGAAGGCACGCCATTTGGCTTTTTAAATGGAAAATTAGCTCCAATCATTAGCAGACACCATGTCGCGTTTGGAGAGCCCCTGTGTGCCTAAACATTAGAGATCCCCCACAAATGACCCCATTTTGGAAACTAGACCCCCAAAGGAACTAATCTAGATGTGTGGTGAGCACTTTGAACCCTCAAGTGCTTCACAGAAGTTTATAACGCAGAGCCATGAAAATAAAATAAAAAAATTCTTTTCTCAAAAATGATTTTTTAGCCCGCAATTTTTTATTTTCCCAAGGGTAACAGGAGAAATTTGACCCCAAAAGTTGTTGTCCTGTTTCTCCTGAGTACGCTGATACCCAATATGTGGGGCTAAACCACTGTTTAGGCACATGCTGGGGCTCGGAAGTGAAGTAGTGACGTTTTGAAATGCAGACTTTGATGGAATGCTCTGCGGGCGTCACGTTGCGTTTGCAGAGCCCCTGATGTGGCTAAACAGTAGAAACCCCCCAAAAGTGACCCCATTTTGGAAACTAGACCCCGAAAGGAACTTATCTAGATGCGCGGTGAGCACTTTGAACCCCCAAGTGCTTCACAGAAGTTCATAACACAGAGCAGTGAAAATAATAAATATGTTTTCTTTCCTCAAAAATAATTTTTTAGCCCAGAATTTTTTATTTTCCCAAGGGTTACAGGAGAAATTGGACCCCATAAGTTGTTGTCCAGTTTCTCCTGAGTACGCTGATACCCCATGTGTGGGAGTAAACCACTGTTTGGGCACACGTGGGGGCTCAGAAGGGAAGTAGTGACTTTTGAAATGCAGACTTTGATGGAATGGTCTGCGGGCGTCACGTTGCGTTTGCAGAGCCCCTGGTGTGCCTAAACAGTAGAAACCCCACACAAGTGACCCCATTTTGGAAACTAGGCCCCCAAAGGAACTTATCTAGATATGTGGTGAGCACTTTCAACCCCCAAGTGCTTTACAGAAGTTTATAACACAGAGCCGTGAAAATAATAAATACGTTTTCTTTCCTCAAAAATAATTTTTTAGCCCAGAATTTTTTATTTTCCCAAGGGTTACAGGAGAAATTGGACCCCAAAAGTTGTTGTCCAGTTTCTCCTGAGTACGCTGATACCCCATGTGTGGGGGTAAACCACTGTTTGGGCACACGTCGGGGCTCAGAAGGGAAGTAGTGACTTTTGAAATGCAGACTTTGATGGAATGGTCTGCGGACGTCATGTTGCGTTTGCAGAGCCCCTGGTGTGCCTAAACAGTAGAAACCCCCCACAAGTGACCCCATTTTGGAAACTAGACCCCCCAAGGAACTTATCTAGATATATGGTGAGCACTTTGAACCCCCAAGTGCTTCACAGACGTTTACAACGCAGAGCCGTGAAAATAAAAAATCATTTTTCTTTCCTCAAAAATGATGTTTCAGCAAGCAATTTTTTATTTTCTCAAGGGTAACAGGAGAAATTGGACCCCAGTAATTGTTGCGCAGTTTGTCCTGAGTATGCTGGTACCCCATATGTGGGGGTAAACCACTGTTTGGGCACACGTCGGGGCTCGGAAGTGAGGGAGCACCATTTGACTTTTTGAATACAAGATTGGCTGGAATCAATGGTGGCGCCATGTTGCGTTTGGAGACCCCCTGATGTGCCTAAACAGTGGAAACCCCTCAATTCTAACTCCAACACACCCCTAACCCTAATCCTAATCCCAACTGTAGCCATAACCCTAATCACACCCCTAACCACAACACACCCCTAACCACAACCCTAATTCCAACCCTAACCCTAAGGCTATGTGCCCACGTTGCGGATTCGTGTGAGATTTTTCCGCACCATTTTTGAAAAATCCACGGGTAAAAGGCACTGCGTTTTACCTGCGGATTTACCGCGGATTTCCAGTGTTTTTTGTCCGGATTTCACCTGCGGATTCCTATTGAGGAACAGGTGTAAAACGCTGCGGAATCCGCACAAAGAATTGACATGCTGCGGAAAATACAACGCAGCGTTCCCGCGCGGTATTTTCCGCACCATGGGCACAGCGGATTTGGCTTTCCATATGTTTACATGGTACTGTAAGCCTGATGGAACACTGCTGCGGATCCGCAGTGGCCAATCCGCACCGTGTGCACAAAGCCTAATTCTAAAGGTATGTGCACTTGCTGCGGAAAACGCTGCAGATCCGCAGCAGTTTCCCATGAGTTTACAGTTCAATGCAAACCTATGGGAAACAAAAATCGCTGTACACATGCTGCGGAAAAACTGCACGGAAACACAGCGGTTTACATTCCGCAGCATGTCACTTCTTTCTGCGGATTCCGCAGCGGTTTTACAACTGCTCAAATAGAAAATCGCTGTTGTAAAACCGCATTGAAATGCGCAGAAAAAACGCGGTAAATCCGCCATAAATCCGCAGCGGTTTAGCACTGCAGATTTATCAAATCCACAGCGGAAAAATCCGCAGAGGACCAGAATATGTGTGCACATACCGAAACCCTAACCCTAGCCCTAACCCTACCCCTAACCCTAACCCTAACCCTAGCCCTAACCCTAGCCCTAACCCTACCCCTAACCCTAGTTCTTACCCCAACCTTAGTGGAAAAAAAAATAAATTATTTTTTTTATTGTCCCTACCTATGGGAGTGACAAATGGGGGGGGGGGTCATTTACTTTTTTTTTTATTTTGATCACTGAGATATAACCTATCTCAGTGATCAAAATTCACTCTGGAACGAATCTGCCGGCCGGCAGATTCGGCGGGCGCACTGCACATGCGCCCGCCATTTTGGAAGATGGCGGCGCCCAGGAAAGAAGACGGATGGTCCCCGGGAAGCCAGGTAAGTATAAGGGGGGGAAATCAGGGCACGGGGGGGGGGGGGGGGGATCGGAACACGGGGGGTGGGTGGATTGGAGCATGGAGTGGGGGATCGCTGTGCGGGCGGGTGGATCGTAGCAGGGGGTGGGGGATCGCTGTGCGGGGGGGGATCGCTGTGCGGGGGGGGGGGGTGATCGCTGTGCGGGGGGGTTTGATTGGAGCGCGGGGTGTGTGATTGGAGCACGGGGGGAGCGGGCAGGAGGACGGGGGAGCGGAGCACAGGACCGAGGGGAGCGGACCACAGATCGGGGGGCTGGGGGGGCGATCGGAGGGGTGGGGTGGGTGCACATTAGTGTGTCCAGCCATGGCCGATGATATTGCAGCATCGGCCATGGCTGGATTGTAATATTTCACCATTTTTTTAGGTGAAATATTACAAATCGCTCTGATTGGCAGTTTCACTTTCAACAGCCAATCAGAGCGATCGTAGCCACGAGGGGGTGAAGCCACCCCCCCTGGGCTAAAGTACCACTCCCCCTGTCCCTGCAGATCGGGTGAAATGGGAGTTAACCCTTTCACCCGATCTGCAGGGACGCGATCTTTCCATGACGCATATGCTGCGTCATGGGTCGGAATGGCACCGACTTTCATGACGCAGCGTATGCGTCAAAGGTCGGGAAGGGGTTAATTGGTACCATTTTCAGACACATGACATTTTTTGACCGCTTTCTATTCCAATTACTGGGAGGCAGAATATACAAAATCCAGCAATTCAGGAAAAGTTTTTTTATACTGTTCCATATGTGGTAAAATTAATAAGGCAGCTTTATTCTTTGGGTCAGTACAAGTAGAGCAATACCATATTTATAACTTTTTTGTGTTTTGTTGCTTTTACACAATATAAGCTATTTGATAGAAAAAAATAATTATTTTTGCATCACTTTATTCTGAGAGCTATAACTTTTTTATTTTTGGCTGATTGAGCTGAATGGTGTTTTCAAAGATACAATTTTTATTTACATTCATCTTTTTGATCGCGATTTATTCCACTTTTTGTTCAGCGGTATGATAATAAAGCAGTGTTTTGCCTTGTTTTAAAAAAAATTTTCACTGAAGGAGCTCCCTCCCTCCTTCTAAATGCTGTGATCGATATCAATCACAGCATTTAGGGGTTGACGTGCCAGGAGTTGTGTGGGCACCGCTCTTGGCACTGAGTGACGCATGTCAGCTGTCAGAATCAGCAAACAAAATTGCCTGGACATATCCATACGTCTATGGTCGGTAAGAACCCCTTTCACAAGCACTGCACTGTCTATGGACTTTGTACACAGAGACCATGGCAGGGCCAGACTGGCCATCGGGCATTTCTGGCAAATGCCAGAAGGGCCGATCCTTGTAATGGGCCGCTAGACATATCGCCCCATCCACGTTGTCAGTGGGCGTTCCAGAGTTCACTTCAGCAGCCAGCACACCAGGCAGCATTTGCTTTCCTAGCGCACTTGATCGCGCCTTATTAGAAAGGAGGAAGTGGGCGGTCTGATGTCTTGATCACTAGCGCTGCAGTGAGGTAACATAGAAACAGGATGGGGGCCGCGCTGTGCTGCTCCGGCCATGCCTCCCACTGCAGCGCTAGTGATCAGGACATCAGACCGCCCACTTCTTCCTGACTAGAGAGGCGACAGGGCACGAGGGGGTGCAAACATTTTTCAATACACTGATTTTTTTTAATTTTTTTAGCTGCTCCGGGTTCAGCCATTCAAAAAAGGGGCGTGCCGTGCTGGAGAAGAACACTGGCCAATGAGCATCAGATTGATAGAAGAGCTGATTGGCCAGTGCTCCTGTCCCCTTGCACTGGGCGCCTCTGAGGGAGAGAGAGCCTGCAATCAAGCTGCAAGGTCAGGAATATCTACCTGTGTGTTCTCCGAGGGGCAGATAGAGAAGCAGCTCAATTCCCCATGGTCACATCTCCTGCTCTGGTCCACAGCCCCGACAGAGAAGGAGAGAGCGGGGGAGGTGCTGGGAAAGTGCTTGCTGTGAGCAGAAGGAGCTGCACATGTATATCAGCCTCTGCTGCAGCACAGAGGAGTGTGTGTGTGTATGTTACATGTGTGTGAGGTATCTGTAGTGTGTGTGTGTGTGTTACATGTGTGTGAGGTATCTGTAGTGTGTATGTTACATGTGTGTGCGGTATCTGTTATGAAAGGCAATTCAGAATCACAATGGACATGGAGGTCAGAGCACATACAGTGAACTGACAATAACCCAAAATAATAGAACGAGCTCTGAGACGTGGGAACTCTGCAGACCGCAATCCCTAAGCCTATCAAACCACACTAAAGGTAGCCGTGGAGCGCTCCTGACCAGAACCTAGGCGCCTCGTCACAGCCTGAGAAACTAGCTAATCCTGAAGATAGAGAAATAAGCCTACCTTGCCTCAGAGAAATTCCCCAAAGGAAAAGGCAGCCCCCCACATATAATGACTGTGAGTAAGATGAAAACACAAACATAGAGATGAAACAGATTTAGCAAAGTGAGGCCCGACTAGCTCAACAGGACGAGGATAGGGAAGATAACTTTGCGGTCAGCACAAAAACCTATAAAAAACCACGCAGAGGGGACAAAAAGACCCTCCGCACCGACTAACGGTACGGAGGTGGTCCCTCTGCGTCTCAGAGCTTCCAGCAGGCGAGAAATACCAATAAAGCAAGCTGGACAGAAAAATAGCAACAAAATAACATAAGCAAAACTTAGCTTTGCAGAGCAGCAGGCCACAGGAATGATCCAGGGAAAAAACAAGTCCCACACTGAAACATTGACAGGAAGCATAGATCAAAGCATCAGGTGAAGTTAAGTAGAGAAGAAGCTAACGAGCTCACCAGATCACCTGAGGGAGGAAACTCAGAAGCTGCAGTACCACTTTCCTCCACAAACGGAATATCCCAGAGAGAATCAGCCGAAATACCACTTGTGACCACAGGAGTGAACTCTGCCACAGAATTCACAACAGTACCCCCCCTTGAGGAGGGGTCACCGAACCCTCACCAGAGCCCCCAGGCCGACCAGGATGAGCCACATGAAAGGCACGAACAAGATCGGGAGCATGGACATCAGAGGCAAAAACCCAGGAATTATCCTCCTGAGCATAACCCTTCCATTTAACCAGATACTGGAGTTTCTGTCTTGAAACACGAGAATCCAAAATCTTCTCCACAATATACTCCAATTCCCCCTCCACCAAAACCGGGGCAGGAGGCTCAACAGATGGAACCATAGGTGCCACGTATCTCCGCAACAATGACCTATGGAATACGTTATGTATGGAAAAAGAATCTGGAAGGGTCAGACGAAAAGACACAGGATTAAGAACCTCAGAAATCCTATACGGACCAATAAAACGAGGTTTAAACTTAGGAGAGGAAACCTTCATAGGAATATGACGAGAAGATAACCAAACCAGATCCCCAACACGAAGTCGGGGACCCACACGGCGTCTGCGATTAGCGAAAAGTTGAGCCTTCTCCTGGGACAAGGTCAAATTGTCCACTACCTGAGTCCAAATCTGCTGCAACCTGTCCACCACAGTATCCACACCAGGACAGTCCGAAGACTCAACCTGTCCAGAAGAGAAACGAGGATGGAAGCCAGAATTGCAGAAAAACGGTGAAACCAAGGTAGCCGAGCTGGCCCGATTATTAAGGGCGAACTCAGCCAAAGGCAAAAAGGACACCCAGTCATCCTCATCAGCAGAAACAAAGCACCTCAGATATGTTTCCAAGGTCTGATTGGTTCGCTCGGTCTGGCCATTAGTCTGAGGATGGAAAGCCGAGGAAAAAGACAAGTCAATGCCCATCCTACCACAAAAGGCTCGCCAAAACCTCGAAACAAACTGGGAACCTCTGTCAGAAACAATATTCTCTGGAATGCCATGCAAACGAACCACATGCTGGAAGAACAAAGGCACCAAATCAGAGGAGGAAGGCAATTTAGACAAGGGTACCAGATGGACCATCTTAGAAAAGCGATCACAGACCACCCAAATGACTGACATCTTTTGAGAAACGGGAAGGTCAGAAATAAAATCCATAGAGATATGTGTCCAAGGCCTCTTCGGGACCGGCAAGGGCAAAAGCAACCTACTGGCACGAGAACAGCAGGGCTTAGCCCGAGCACAAATCCCACAGGACTGCACAAAAGCACGCACATCCGGCGACAGAGAGGGCCACCAAAAGGATCTAGCCACTAACTCTCTGGTACCAAAGATTCCAGGATGACCAGCCAACACCGAACAATGAAGTTCAGAGATAACTCTATTCGTCCACCTATCAGGGACAAACAGTTTCTCCGCTGGGCAACGATCAGGTTTATTAGCCTGAAATTTTTGCAGCACCCGCCGCAAATCAGGGGAGATGGCAGACACAATTACATAGTAACATAGTAACATAGTTAGTAAGGCCGAAAAAAGACACTTGTCCATCCAGTTCAGCCTATATTCCATCATAATAAATCCCCAGATCTACGTCCTTCTACAGAACCTAATTGTATGATACAATATTGTTCTGCTCCAGGAAGACATCCAGGCCTCTCTTGAACCCCTCGACTGAGTTCGCCATCACCACCTCCTCAGGCAAGCAATTCCAGATTCTCACTGCCCTAACAGTAAAGAATCCTCTTCTATGTTGGTGGAAAAACCTTCTCTCCTCCAGACGCAAAGAATGCCCCCTTGTGCCCGTCACCTTCCTTGGTATAAACAGATCCTCAGCGACATATTTGTATTGTCCCCTTATATACTTATACATGGTTATTAGATCGCCCCTCAGTCGTCTTTTTTCTAGACTAAATAATCCTAATTTCGCTAATCTATCTGGGTATTGTAGTTCTCCCATCCCCTTTATTAATTTTGTTGCCCTCCTTTGTACTCTCTCTAGTTCCATTATATCCTTCCTGAGCACCGGTGCCCAAAACTGGACACAGTACTCCATGTGCGGTCTAACTAGGGATTTACTAACTTCCTTGAGGATACCCGTCGGTTCAGATAAACCCGGAGAGTCGGGTACAAAACTCCTAGACAGAGCATCCGCCTTCACATTTTTAGAGCCCGGAAGGTACGAAATCACAAAGTCAAAACGGGCAAAAAACAACGACCAACGAGCTTGTCTAGGATTCAAGCGCTTGGCAGACTCGAGATAAGTCAAGTTCTTATGATCAGTCAATACCACCATGCGATGCTTAGCTCCTTCAAGCCAATGACGCCACTCCTCGAATGCCCACTTCATGGCCAGCAACTCTCGGTTGCCCACATCATAATTACGCTCAGCAGGCGAAAACTTCCTGGAAAAGAAAGCGCATGGTTTCATCACTGAGCAACCAGAACCTCTCTGCGACAAAACAGCCCCTGCTCCAATCTCAGAAGCATCAACCTCGACATTTAACTTTTTTTTCACAAAAATTTGACTTTAGACCCATTTATTTTTGCAAGGGTAATCGGAAAAAATGGACTACAAAATTTGCTGTGCAATTTCTTTTGAGTATGCCAATACCCAATCAATATGTGAGGGAAAACCACTGTTTGGGCACACGGCAAATTTTGGAAGTCAAGGAGCACCATTTGACTGTAAAATTTTCTGGAATAATTAGCGGAAGCCATGTCGCGTTTGCAGAGCCCCTGATGTACCTAAACAGTGGAAAACACTCACAAGTGACACCATTTGGAAACTAGACCCCTCAGTGATCTTATCTAGATGAGTGGTGAGCACCTTAAACCACCAGGTACTTCACAGAAGTTTACAACCTTGAGCTGTGAAAATAAAAAAAATAACACTTTTCCAGCAAAAAATGTTTTTTAGCCCCAAATTTTGCATTTTCACAAGGGTAACAGAAGAAAATGGACCACAAAATGTGTTGTGCAATTTCTTCTGAGTACACTGATACTCCTTAAGTGGGGGAAAACTTCTGTTTGGGTGCAAAGCAAGACATGGATAGGAAGGAGTGCCATTTGACTTTGGCAGCACAAAATTGGCTGCAATAATTAGAGGATGCCAATGTGTGCTTGGAGAGCCCCTGATGTGCCTTAACAGTGGAAACCCCCCCAAAATTGACCCCAGTATGGAAACTAAATCTCTCAAGGAATGTATCTAGATGTGTGATGAGCACCTTAAACCCCAGGTGCTTCACAGGAGTTTATAATGTAGATATGTGAAAATAAAAAAACATTTTTCCCACAAAAAAGTTTTTATCACACAAGTTTTTATTGTCACAAGGTTAACAGGAGAAAATGGAACCCAAAATTTATTATGCCATTTCTCCTGAGTACTCAGATACTCCATATGTTGGGGAAAACAACTGTCTGAGCGCATGCCAGGCCTCTGAAAGGATTGACATTTTGGAACGCAGACTTTGATGGGTGTCATGTTTGGATAGCCCCTGATGTGGAAAACCCTCACACGTGACCCCATTTTGGAAACTAAACCCTTCAAGGAATTTACCTAGATGTGTGGTGAGCACCTTGAACCCTCAGGTGCTTCATAAGAACTTTATAACAGCGCTGTGAAAAGAACAAACATCACATTTTTCCAACAAAAATCTTTTTTTCTGGGAAAAAAAATATTTTTTTATTTTCATGGCTCTGCGTTATAAACTTTAGTGAAACACTTGGGGGTTCAAAGTGCTCATCACACATCTATATAAGTTCATTGGGGGGTCTAGTTTGCAAAATAAGGTCACTTGTGGGGGTTTCTACTGTTTAGGCACATCAGTGGCTCTCCAAACGCGACATGGCGTTCGATCTCAATTCCAGCCAATTTTGTATTGAAAAGTAAAATGCGCTCCTACCCTTCCGAGCTCTGCTATGCGCCCAAACAGTGGTTTACCCCAACATTTGGGGCATCGGCGTACTCAGGACAAATTGTACAACAACTTTAGGGGTCCAATTTCTCCTGATACCCTTGGTAATGTGAAACAACTTGATAAATGTGATAAATGTTCATTTTTTAAAACATTCGAAAAGTTCCTGTGAAGCACCTGAAGCATTTGCCACTAGGCACTTGAGGGCACGTGCCTAGAGCGCCACAATGCGGGAGGTTGGGCGGCAGCGGCACCTGAGCAAGGTTGTATTTTTTTTTTTTAAAGATCTTTTTTCCCACGGAAGCAGGACGCTCATATGTGGTGCTGGAGGACCGTGCGCCTCTCGTTGGTGGCTGCAGGGATAGAGCAGCCCTGGAAGCACGACGCTCTGCCCTCATCTTAGTGGTGCTAGAGGACCGGGCGCCTCTCATTGGTGGCTGCAGGGATAGAGCGGCCCCGAGAGCAGGACGCTCTGCCCTCATCTCAATGGTGCTGGACGACCGGGTGCCTCTCGTAGGTGGTTGCAGGGATAGAGCG